>NW_022995760.1:585099-692336 GCF_900245975.1 Drosophila guanche
GGGGGGGGGGGGGGGGGGGGGGGGGGGGGGGGGGGACTGTTGGGCCTTTGTAATTTTCGCCTTCGCTCATTATGCCCATGTGTGGGTGTGCGTCTGTGTGAGTGTCAATTAAATGAAAAGCAAATTTCAATCGAAATTAAAGCGGCATTTTTTTGTTTACCATAAATGATTATACATTTTTTATTACAATTTATACAAATGTTAAATACGTTTTCCAGTCATTTTTAATTGGGTTTTGGTTCGACTCAGCTCAGGAATAATTCCGAGAATCAACTCTGTGATCTCTGAGCAAAACGAACCTTTGGGCCTATCATTCCACTTGGATTTAGATTAAGAAATCAGTAGCTAAGATACAAAAAACCATCGTTTCATAGATTTGTCTTGCAATTTTTCGCTTGCCCTTGAGTGTTTTCCCATCAAGTGGCTTCTCCTGCTCTTTCTGGAGAGTTAACTTTGTCCCTCGCCTCCGCGCGGAGACCCCTACACAGCTTTTGTCGAGCTACTCACAAAAGTTGCTCCAGCTCCAGCTGCAGCTCCAGCGCCATCCGCCATCCTCCTCGCAGCTGAAAAGTTGGCCATTGTTCATCTAGCTAATTACCGACAATTAAACGCTCATGAAACCCCTTTGTAACGGGGTCACACAATGGCCAAAAAGACACAGACAGAGGGAGAGAGACGGTGATGGAGAGGGAGAGCGGCAGGGGCAGACAGCCTCTCCTTAAACTTAAATCCACTGCAAAAGTTTGAGCTCCCCCTGCAGCATTTTCCTTTTCATTTTCATTACAATTAAAAGGCTCTTGGCCATTTTCTTTGACATTTTATTGGACACTCTCTCAGTTGACTTGGCAGAAAGGCAGAAGGCAGAAGACAGCCGGCAGGCATGCAGGCCAGCAGTAACAAAGAGGGCAGGCAGGAGGGACCTGGCAAGAGCTTGGCTTAGTCCTTGGCCAAGTTCAAGTTAAGCAGCGAAGAAGAACCTTAATGGCCAATGTCCGCACATTTGTTCAGCATTTTTATGGTTCGGTCAACATTTGGCCACATCTTAAAGTGGGGAATGCCCAAGGGTGGGGCGGTAGTTGGTTTCTGGGGCGTGACAATGCCAGCAGCTGGGAATCAGGCTTTCTTTTGGGGCGGAGAGCAGCCAGTGCTCTCGGGAAGTGTGGATTACGTGGGGTATATTGGACCCGAAGTTGGAACCCGAAATGCGCATGGTACAAGCATATTTGGTTCCCTTCCTCCCCATCAGCTGGTGGGCATCTGTGATGCCTCCCCAGAATTATTTCAAACATAAATTAGCTGCAAGATCCCTTTTCCTTTCCTTTGAGGAGCGGGTATCCTGTGGTCGTTCCTGCTCCCTATTTGTTTAAGGTTTCCTTTTTTTGGTTTGTTTATCCAGCCGCAAGTGCCGCAGTGCACAGTCGAGTGCATAAATAATTTAATGTAAACGATGCCACACACAAATGCCAGTGGGTGTGGCAGAGAGGGGTGCATGCAACAGAGAGTGCATTAAACTGGCCCCTGGGCTTCAGATCACCCCCCCCCCCCCATACACCCATGCATCTCCTCCATCTCTGGCTAGCATCTGCCGCGGCTCGGGCGAAATTAAATACGAGAAATTTATGCGACGTTGCCTTTTTGCATTGCAATTAATGCAAGGCAACAAAATGGCGAACGCCCATCCTCCTACGCCCCCAGAAGCCGGCGCCCGAAAAAAATGTGCGGAATAATACGCGCAATAAAAAAAAATACCACCCCACCCACATCAAACGGTGGGGCAACTGGAAAATGCTCTTCTTTGGCAGCAAACATGCAAAACTATTCAGATGAGATGAGGCACCTTGGGCATGAGTTATTTTTCTGCTCATTACGGAATGTTCCTCAAACATTTATCCATCGATAAAACCTTTTCCTATTCCTTTACGTATCGTGCAATTTTAAATGAAGGATTTCTCTGCACGATCATTGGCTGTGCGCTCTTTCCTGGGCCTTTGTGGCCGTTATTCTCAGTCTCTTCCACCAACGCCATTTCTCTTCATCACTCTCTCTATCGGCCATTACTCTCTTGTCGGCTCTTATCTATCTTTCAGCCCTCTTTCGCTGTCTTCTGAAACGTGAAGGGCATTCAGCGATGTGTTGTCTCTTCTCTCTGGGGGCTTGGGCTGGCGCCTTATGCTTAATTTATATTTATTTTATTTTAAATGCATGTTGCATAAATAAAGGCACTGGCGCACACACACATGTGGACACATTATCTTTCTACCTCTTTGGGGCGCATCCTTCCTGCCCCGCCAATCCCTCTGCCTGCTCCCCTGGGGGTACTTTTGTGTGGGTGCGTGCCTGTGTTGCTCTTCCGGACGCCGCATAAATAAACAAGCGGTTAAGAATTATCGCGGGCCTCAGAGGAGCCCGCACAAAAGAGAGCAAGGCACAGAGACTGCAAGAGAGAGAGAGAGAGAGAGAGAGAGAAAGGGAAAACACCACACGATAACCACCGATGGTTTTTGTACACCATCGGTAAACTTAAGCATATTCGGTGTGAATTTTAATTACTTAATATTAAGGTTGAGCCACAGAAAACTTTCACGCTTTTTCACCGATGGAAGAGCATGCTTTTACATGTATCGGTGAAACACCGAAGACCATTATCCAATGAGGTGCCACAGCGGTGGAGTAACTGTCGTCGTGTGTGTTTGTGTGTGTGTGTGTGTGTGTGTGTGTGTGTGTGTGTGGGCCAGCTGCTGAACATATTCATCCATTCTCTTAGCATCCCACTGCAATTAATTCATGACGCGCACAGAAAATATTGTTGAAAAAACAATTAAAAACGGCACATTAAAATGCCAATGGGTGAAAAATTAACACTCTGTTTTTCCGTTTTTTACTCAATCTTTAATGGTTTAAATGCAGCAAATACTTTTTATTTTTTCCTGCTCTTTTCAACTTTTATTGCCAGAGAGGGACAGCGAGAGCGTGGGCATGAGTGCGAGTGTGAGTGTGAGTGTGAGAGAGTGGCGCGGCAAAAGTTAAAATTAATATTTGTTTGCTTAAAAGTTGGGTAGCTCTTTCGTTGCGTTTCGTTTTTTTTGCTTTGCTTTTCTTTTGGCCAGACCAAAAAATTTTTGATTTATGTAATCCCAGGCACGCCCACACCCTCCCATCCACACCACCCCCTTCCGACGGCCACCCAAAAGTTAGTTTTTGAATTATGACTGCAAAATAGTTCCCGCTACAGGGACAAAAAAAAAACAGCAGCTTACGCTAACGGGCAAATATTGTCCAGCCTCCCGCTGCCACATCCTCTCTCTTGCTCTTTTTCTGTGGCATGCCACCCCATTCGGGCGTGGGGCGTGCTCAAGTGGCATGTGCCCCGAGACCTGAGCCGCGTCCAAAAATAGACTTCAATCGCATATCGAGAGCAGCCTAAAATTACTCTCAAGAGAGAACAACACGACAAATAAGAGAAAATGAAAGATCAAAGGGAACCTTTGATCAATATTTGAGGCGCTACCCTTCACTGAAAGCAGCGAGAGAGAGAGAGAGAGAGAGAGAAAAGGATGTTATTTCTGATCAATCCTCCAGTACTCGAGTGCCTGAAAATCCTTCCTCTCAGAAGGCGCTGCATGGCAAAGCATTAAAGGGAAATGGCACTCAGATAGATTTCATTTACTCAACATATAAAATTCAATAAAAATATTAATAATTTCCAATGGCCGGCTGCACTTGGAATGTGCCAGTGTTGCACTGATGGTCCTGAAAAGCCTGTGCACACATTTTCATTGATTCATTCCCCTTTTGTTTGTTGCAGTGTGCTCCTCTCTGTGTCTCTCTCTCTCTGAGGCTTACCTTGAGGCAGAGGTGGCTGGCTGGATGGTCCATTCAAGGCCAAATTTATTTGCACAATAAAAACATGAAAGGGGCACCGCACCCCCGCGTAGCCTACATGTTTGGCATATTTGATGGCATTACCGTTAGGCAAGCAGGCATCCATCTCTCCCGCTCCGCCACTTACATGCACTGCAGACAGCGCAGACGTTCTCTCACTCTCTCTCTGTGGCCCACCCACCCACTATTTGCACTCGTTATAATATTTTCCCGTTATGTTTTTCTTCGTTCCTTCTCTGTCGCTCGCCCGCTCTCACTGCGCTTTTGTTTCGCTCCTTCTTTCGGCTTTCGGCTTTCGGGTGGCTCGTCTGTGCTGACATGTTGCATACTTTTGTGCGACGGCGGCGACAGGAAACTGGAACAGCCGCCGCCTCAAGTGGTCGCCCACCCGCACCCGAAACCCGCACTGCATCGCTTTGGATGCCTTTTGAATTTTTAAATAGGCCAACGAGTGGATGGGGGTAGAGGGTAAAGCAGGAGGAGACTGAGCAGACAGACATTGACAATTCTACTTCGTTTTCCCCATAGCCTCTGCGATACCCTTGGAGTAACCTGGCGGGTGTATTCGACTCGCAGCTGAACTGAAGGATATGAATTCTACTAGCAGTTAAATGGAAGATAAGATAGAGGCGCACACATGTATTATAGATAAAAGATGGTAATTTCCAAAAGGTTTTATAGAAATTCCAGTAATCCCAGTAATAGTCCCTGCCTAAATGGCTGGTAATGCTGCAGCGCCCCTCGGTCGATTGTCTGCTTTTTGGCCTGCCAACCGCTGTTGTTTATTCTCAAATATTTATGTTCAAATGAGAGATAGCCTGCAGGGTATCGCTGTAGTTCGAATGCCATGGAATAGCTCTCCTTTTTGTCGCTGGCTGGCTGTTTCTTTTCCCTTTGTGTCTTTGTGATTTGACTTGAAATTTTCGTCGTGTGCCACACTTCAAGGCACACTTAAGT
Organism: Drosophila guanche; assembly: GCF_900245975.1. NCBI lineage: Eukaryota > Metazoa > Arthropoda > Insecta > Diptera > Drosophilidae > Drosophila > Drosophila guanche. The sequence goes on from NW_022995760.1 coordinate 589,939, forward strand.
GGCAAAGGGGCACACACTCTCTTTTTATGATTGTCGCACGGGCTGTGATTGTGTGGGAGCAGCCCCCATGTGGCTGCCCCGTGCCCCACCGTCTGCCTGTCTGCCAGTCTGCCAGTCTTTGGGTGTAGGTGTTTGTATGTGTGGTAATTGCTACCATTTGCACGCTTCAGACGCCCGAATGCATGCAACGAGCTGGCAGTGGAATGCGTGGCATGAATAAGGTACATTCATGCATGGGATCTATGTGCCTGCATTTCGTTGCAAAAGATTTGCTGCCTGCCCGCCCGCTCTTTTTCTTCTGTAATTTGTGACCCAACAAAGCAACACTTTGGCTGACCTTCGGGGATCATCAGTAGGCAGCGGGTAAATTACTGTCTAATTGGCACAAAAATGTGTGTGTGTGTGTGTGTGTGTGTGTGTTCTTTTTGGTTTTGCACTTGAAAAAGTCAGCGACCCAGAAACCCAGTGGCAAAGTTTCCACCTCATCCTCAACCAGCGCCTGCCTCACTTTCTGTGTTTTTGTCTGCCATTCAGTCGATTGCTAATACAAATGAGGTCATTATAAGAGCAGGAGAGAGAGAGAGGGCGATAGAGATAGAGAATAATGGCAGCAGCCAAGTGGCGACAAAGTAGTTAAAGTTTTTATCTCTTTGTTACCGTGCCCCATGCCCCATGCCCCATGCCCAGTGTTCCTCTTTCCCAGCGCCTCGTAACACTGCAATTTCGAGGGAAAAACTATAAAATGGCAAATGAAAAGTTGATGAGCATTGAACAAGCAGCAGCGGAAAACACTGCTGGCAGCCAGCAGCCACCAGCCAGCAACTGGTTGGGAAAAACTCTTCCTTTGCTGCTCGGAAGAACTGTTGAACTGCAGTCTGGAAAACTCTGCTAAGTAAGTACTTAGCACTTGAATGTATACACGCACACACACACACACATAGAAAACACTTTCTTGGATGGATAATGTGGGGATTGGTGGATTTTGGGGGTGTGGCTAAGGCGTGAAAAGCCAAGAAAAGCGTGAAAAGGCGCCAAGTGACAAGCCCCAGGGCACGTAATAAGGGGTTAAACATTTTCTATTTTATTTTTTTGTTGCTTTTGCGAGAGGCCAAGGGAAATGGTAATGGGCGGCCCACCATGCTGTTCGGGAGAGTGGTAAGTGAGCTCCATACTCCCTCTGCCTACCTCATTGAAGAGTCAATTTAATGGGAAATACTGGAGTTACGGGATGGGGGAATGCACTCTGCTTACGGGAGATTACCAAAAACAAGGCTAACAAATTACATTCAAGAGGGGAAGAGGATTAGTTTGGCAGCAGCAAAGGAGTCTGCAAGATTATTATTATTAAGTATAGCTGGGCAAAGGGCAAAAAAGGATCCAAATTGCAGATTAAAATTCGTATTTATCTTACAAAGAAATGCAAAAAAAAGGTTGAATTATTTGTACAGAAACGGACTCCGAAGGCAGTAAAGTCTCGTCTAAGCGACCATCCAAAAGCTCCACAAAGAAAGAAATCAATATTAACGCTAATAAAATTATGAATTATAAGATTTCAAACCAAATATATAAATCGAAAATCTGCTTTACTTTACAGCGCACATCCGCCGTCATCCGGCAGCACGAAATTCTTGGTGCAGCGAAAAGCCGGTGGAAAGCTGGAAAGCTGTCGCAAAGTTTTTCAATCACTGCGAATGAATCGGTGGCGGGCGGCAGAGAGACACATTTCAGGTCGCCTCTGCTGCGGTGGACCAACGTTTGATATTAAAAACTTGCTTGCCCGAATGAAAACAGAAATATGACGGAGAGAACCTTGGCGCGAGGGCGCAATGACGGCAGGGTGGGTGTTGCAGTCAAGTATTAAGCGCCGCGAAACTGAGAGTCGTCTTTTAGTCACAAAAAAATACTAAGAGTCAAGTGAAAAAACGTGGAGACGGCAACAGCAACAGAAATTGCATAGAGAAGTTGAGCTTATTATGCGCGTAAAACTTTGGCCGTCCTCGTCCTGCAACACCCCAGCCCAGCCGCTTCATTCACGTCTACAAACCCCTTTGCCTTGGCTTCATCCTCATCCTGAACCCTCTTGGCCTTGTCTTCACTCTCATCCACACCCACAGCCTTGTCTGCAAGCTCATCCTCATCCTGGTCGTCGTCGACGCTTGCTTTTAAGTTACTTTGCGTATTAAGTAAACTTCACTGATAAAGTTCCGCCTTGGGATAAAAGAGGAACTGCGAGTAGAATCGCGAGCAAAGGATGAATGGAGTGATGCAGGGATGCAAGAAATACCCTGCCAGAAACATAGAAAACCTTAAGAGGCTACAAGATATAGCAGTGTGTACATATGGCATATGTCTGAAGGCTGATTGTATAATTGGTTATCCTTCTTCCAGTGCAAGTTGGAAAGGGAAATTGATTTAATCACTTGGGTTCACTCTTGGAAAGTGTATCCAGCGAAATATCAGCAATACGGCTGAATTGTGGATCTACCAAGCTTGCATCCACGGAAGTTACCTTTCACTGTTGCTCTTTCTTCCACACATTCACCTTCAACTCTTGCCATATCCTTAGCCGTCTCTCTTGCCCACTCTCTCTCTCTCTGTCTCTCTCTCTGTCTGTGTTTCTCTTCTCTCACTTGATTCTGCTGTTCTTCTTTTTGGTCTTTCGCTTCCATTTTATTTTCATTTTAAGTGCTGGAATATGTCTTGTTAAGTAAGCAGTTAGTTTTTTGGTGTCCCATGTTGTTCCTTCTACCTCACACACACACACACACACACACACACCCGGACACACACACAAACACAAAAAATGTTTCGCAAAGTGTTTCTCCTAGACCTGCCCCACTCAGCCCTTGGGGCAGGCCTATTCCATGCCACTTGGTTAGCGCAAGTTTCAACCGTCAAGGCAAAGTTACAATGTTCACTCTCATTTTTTGTTCGACTCTTCTTCTCACCATCTTTTCCTATCTTTCTTTGAATTTTCTCTCTGGATGTGCCTTCGTTTTTTTTTGTTTTGGGTGTATTGTGCCAAAAGTTTTGTTGCCTCTTATTTTTCTTTCGTTACTTTTTGTAGAAAACTTTAAACAAACCCAAAAAGTCAGCCTTTTCCGAGTGCAAGAGACGAAAGCGGAATGGTCCAGGGGACAAGGGGCAGAAGGATGAGGGGGCGGTGCAAAAGCATTCCCCAACATAACGTAAGCCTAAGAAGTTGCCCAATTCTTTGGGATTAGGAGCCGACGAAAGGTAGGGATTGACTTTCGATAAGCTTGAAACGGTGAGTGCAACCCGTTAACCGGTTCACTGACGGCCAGGGATTTGTGTGAAGTGAGAAGTGTTCACAAGATCACAAAAGTAAAAGCCGAAAAGCAAGCCAATGCCAATATGTAAGTCTTACTTTTTATCGATTGGCTGATGCTGCTATTTATATTTATCGATTACTTATCGATAAATACACTCTTCATCTAGAACTGACTGTATTCCTCTCGTCTATGATCCGAAACCCCGAATCAACTAAGAAATTTCAGTGCATAAAGTCAATTTGTGTGTTCCAATCGAGTGCTCGGAATGCAAATTGACACTCGCCGAAAGCAGATAATAAAAGGAGAACACACACACAAAAAAAGAAAAAATACAGAAAATCCATGGAACAATTGTTGGAACAATCAGGTGCGACTGGGTAGCAGAGGGTAAGGAGGGGTCATCTGTCATATTTAGCCAACTTATTGCCTGCCATCCCCCTCCATCAGACGTCACCCATCTGCCATTGTCGCCCGCCTCTGGCTCATACACCCCACTGTGCGCGTCTCTCTACATATGTACATATTGATGTATGTATGTGTGTGTGAGTATATGTAGCTAGGATATCCGCCCATCCATCACATGGCTGGCAGGAGGACCACGACGACGACAGCTCAATTGTCCCTGAGCCCTAAACCGCGCGAGAAGTCGTCGACTCGAGGCCTAAATCCCAAATGCAAACGTTGCAGGAATTAAAACCTGAACGGAAAAGAGCAAAAATGAGGCATGGATTCACACTGATGCGAAGCCGTTAATATCCTAATAGTTCTATATTGGTAAATGTTTAACGCGAAAGCAATCCAAAATGAAAAATTTCAGCTCTAAATATCTCGAAATTGATTGCTATTAGAAGCACTTTTGACCTTTATGGACTCCTCTATCTATTCAACGACATTCTTTATGCAAATCGATCACAGTCCCCGGACTTGAAGGGTATCAAATCCGTGGCCAAATCAAAGACCAAAATTGATGAGTGCACAACAAAAAAAATATGAGTCGCTACTGCAGATACTCACAGGAGAGGGCAGGGCCAGCCAGCAGCTGCTTCTGGGAGACTTTTTCGTTTCTTTTTTGTTTGATCGATGGGCTGCATAATTTTCTAGCTAGGTTTTCCCCCGCTAGAGTCCCGCGGGGAAATGCAAAAAGGACAGGGGGGGCAGGTAAACTGAAAATCGCTTCCAGCATCAAAATCGATCATCGGCACGAGGGGCAGTAAATTTTGATTGATGGCCTGATTGATGGCTGAGAGTGTGCCGGGGGGAGTGCCGTGCCTGCAGCGTTGTTTGGGCGACTCAATTGAACGGAAAGTGGCTTTGGCTAATTGAAAATTGCAGGAGAAGGCAGGACTCTGCCCAAGGACTGCATGAAGCCACATGCAGCAGGATGCACGTAAAATCGCAATCGGATTCAGTTCCCTGTAGACCCCAAGGAACTTTCAGTTGCTGATTGTAGTTTTTGGCCAATGGAAAATACAAATAAGTAGATAGCTATACAAACGGTGTGGAAATTGTTATTGCTACAGGATCATCATACCTGCAAGAAGAAAAGACAAACAATTGATTAGATAAACGTTTCAACAAAATATAGTGATAGTTGTTGATAGAAAAGTGCTTTGGGCACTTGAGATTCAGTTGAATCTTTATGTGATTCATGGAGCAAAGGTTCCAATTGAATGGATCCACAGATCATGATGATAAAGAAGGGGGTTGCTGATGCATAATGCCTGATGATATGCAGCGTTTATGATGATGATGCTGCTGCTGCTGGACAGCGAGCGGCATCATCAGCCATCAGGCATCAACCATCAGCCCGGCAGAGGGGCCCCCAAATGGAATGAATCGAGCGACGACTGCCCCATGCCCCATGCCCCATGCCAGCATGCACCCCATGGCATTCCCTTTTCGAACAATTAGAATGGGGAGGAACGGAGGAAGCTGAAGCGTTGAATTATAGCATTTGCCTGGCTTCTCCGATGATTAATTAAATGGCATTTTAATGAGAGAACGAGTGAAGGAGACGAATGCTCGAATTGTCATTGAATGCAGCAGCAGCAGCAGCAGCAGCAGCATCCAATAATGGAGACCCTCGATGACGTGGATGATGCGCTGCTGCCACAGAATACTCTGCTGTGTGGAATGTGGAATGCTTTTGGTTAATTTATGCAATTGAACTTTTTGTAAAAGAGAGCAATAGAGAAGGGCTTTTGGCTCCCACTTCCAATTCCCCTTCCACTACCACTTGCACTCCCTCGTACACTTTCTTTTCCTCTCTCTCCTTTCAAGGGCCATCATCAGAGAAATGAGGTATTCCTTTGGCACACAAAAGTAAGTAGTAATAGCCGCGCTCCCTTCAGATTAATGAACGCTCATTCCACTGATTGATTCTTTGTGCGAAAGTGTTCCCTGTGTTGCCATTTTCCCTTATCAAATGAAGCAACCGAGCCCACTTGATGGTCAATAAAAACGCTAGCCAAATGGCCAAAACACTGAAAGAACAGGGAGAGAACGAGGAGTCTCCCCAAAGGAGACATTGTAGGGCCCATTCATGGTGGTGCGACAAAGTGGTTTTGTTTTTTTAATGTTTCCGAATGGAGGTCAAGTGTCGGTCTGCTTCGCCGTATCGCCCACAACGTGGATACTGTATTCATCTGCTGTACTGTACTTTACTGTGCTCTGTGTTGATTTTTTGTGTGTGTTTCTTTCTCTAAATTAACACCATCACACACTTTAATTGACTTCAATTAAAACAAATAATGCCCGTTTCGAATGTCATTGCAGGCAGGCGGCTGTGGCCCCGCTCCTCTGTTGTCTCTGTTGTCTCTGCCTCTATCTGCAATAGTCGTATCGTAGATATGTCTGCACTATTTGTTTCGATCTTTGTCATTGTCGTTGAGAGCTAATAAAAATGCAAACATGTAACCACCAAATGCTCTCTCTCTGTGGCACATCTGCCCCGCCCTCCCTCAACGTTTATTGAACAATTGAATGGCAAACAAACAGCAGAAGGCAGCTGCTGAAAATTATATGCACAGCAGAGACACCATTTGGGATACACTTTCTTTTGATTACAGCATATATAGTTCCACTCCACACACACGCTCCTGGAAATTCTAATTCACTGTTCCATCAGGGATACCCTTTCCCAGAGAGTGTGTGGAGCTGCAGTTTGGGAGCGTGGTGCACTGCCGCCGCAACAATTGCTTGGGCAATTCATTCATTTCAATTCTATTCTATTCGATTCGATTCGGTTCGGTTCACTCGATTTGCTGGTTTGGGGGGACTGCTGGCGGGGGCTGCAACTATATATTCAAATATGCAAAATGGAAGCCAATCTCTAGCCCACAAATCATGTGGCACAAAGTGAGGCCATATGTCCCAACAGAAAGAATGGATGAGTCCTTTGCCCCACTTCTGTGGGCGGTCGAATGCTTTTTCAATTGTCCATTATAATTAACAATTTCATGTGGTTTTTCCCCACCCTTTCCCCGCTCGGACACTTTTCTGTGACTTTCCAAAAAACGATTCGGGGAATATGCGGAAATTGCAAAGTTAATGAAAATCGAACATTTCAATTGAATTGCACTACGTGTACGGACTGTACGTGACGGTGCGGACAGTGCGTGCCAATGTTTGTGAACGTTTGTGAAAATGGGAAATGTGAAATGGGAAATGGAAAATGGAAAATTAGTCGCGCGACAACTGACAGAGTTTTATAATTTAATTTTGTTCTTCAGTTTTATTTTTTTTTTTTTTTGTTTTGTTGCTGGTCATCGATTGAGTGACAAAATGTTTCATTTGTAGAAGAAATTGCATAATCGGAAAGGAATGTTCATTGGAATGCATATATGGGTGTTGAATAAACGTTTTGAATCGTAGAAATAAATGGAAGAAAGCAAAGGAAAGAAATCTTCGCTTTCTATGCATAAACCGTTTAAAACACTGGCGTTTCGTTTGTTTTCCAACACTAACTGTTGAGTAGTTGAGACTAATAAACTTCAAAAAACTGAAACATGGCACATATTTTTCCACCATTTACCACTACCCAAAAAGAAGAGATTAATGTGCTTGAATCTAGCATAAATGTACGTGTGTTTACCATACATTTTCCTGCAGTGTGTTTCGTTGTTGTTTCCACTAGTATTGCCCAAAAGTTTTCACCATAAACAATTACCGATTGGAAAAACAGCAGCAGCAAAGCAGGCAAAATCCTTTTTCATTTTAAGCCAAACTTTTTGATAAGCTGCAAGCTGCCCTGGACATGGCCCCAAAAATAGCCTCAAAAACACCAAAGAAACCCCACAATTGAAAGGTGACCCTGCCAGGGCGGGCACCACAAGCCCATCTTCTGGTGGGACCCGGGGACTTCTGGCTTCTGGCTTCAAGCTGCTGGCTGTGGTGTCTGGTGTCTGGTGTGGAGTCTGAGGTTGGGTTCTGGGTCGCTGGTGGTGTGGGAGCATTAAATATTTAATTAAATTCAAGCAGAAACCACAGGCCCTGGGCCCAGGCCTTGGTCGGGGTTGCCGTCTAAGAAAGTAACCAAATGAAATGCTTTTTGCGGCTGGCATTGAAATGAAATGAAATGAGTGCGCCCCATCCAAGCTGCCTCACTGCCACTTTGCCACCGACTTTGACTGTGACTCCGACAACGACCCCGATACTCCTGGAGTGCAATAGCAGCAGCAGCAGCAGCAGCAGCAGTGGCAGTGGCAGTGGCACTTGAAAATGCCACTGACAACCAAAAGGGAAATTTATAGCAAAAATGTATGTATTGTTGCACACAGCATTGTGGCTGTTGCAAGTGCCGCCGATGCCGTTGCTTGTTGTGGGAACAGCCGCACTGAAGACGAAGGGGTGGAGAATGGAACGGGGGAGGGGTATACGCAAAATATTTCCATACTTTTATTGCAAATATCTCATTCTCAGTCGCTTGCCTTTTGCGCTCTTTCGCCCTTTCGCCCCTTCCCTCTGTCAGCTTTTCAGTCTCTCTCTGTCTTTCTGTCTGTCTGTTTGTCTGGCTTGGCTACCCCCCGCGCCCGTTCAACAGACATGTGTCAAGTTTTTGGGGTCTCGGGATCCATTCATATACATTGCAATGTTTTAAATGCTGCCTCTGCCCATCCACCGCTACGGCTCATAAATCACATGGTAAAATGTGCTACGCGTCTGGAAGCCACAATCTCCCATGCTCCCATCTCCTGGCTACCATCTCCTGCTAATTCCACAGGCCAGAGGAACGCAGGAGAAGCCGCTCTGGCTCTGGCTCTGACTCTGGCTATGGCTATGGCTAGGGCTCTGTCTTTGGTCTGCTCGTTTCGTTTATGCCTCATTTAAAAAGCGGCAGCAAAAAAACAAAAAGAAAACCCAGCGAAAGGATGAACAAAACTTTAATTGTAATAAATTTGCCACATACTTTTGCCAGCGCCTGTCCCTTCGAGTGTAATGAAATGCTAAACAGACAACAGACACTTGTTGCCTCTCTCAGCCCGCTCCCTGAGTGGCAGCCACGCCTCCCTTCACTCCATTTTGGGCAGTCTGAGGTCGGTAGTGTCACACATGACACATGGCACAGCCAAAAAGTAAAAAACAACAAACGAAAAACGAAAAACGAAAAACAAACTCAAAGAAGACACTCCACCCGCCGAGACAACAGACAACAGACAACAAGACAGTTTTATGACACTTTTTGCTTGTCGTAGGAAATTCCATTGGAATGGGAAATGGGAAATGGAAAATGAGAACTTTGAGAACTAATTGAGGACTCATTTGGCAACACACAATGGAGCAAAAGTTTTCGCTATCGTAAATAAGTGAAATGAAAGGAGGAGCGAGCTTTATTGTCATTCCCATTTATCATTTAATGTTTACATCATAGTGGCAATTATTATGGCAGTGTGTGGCAGAGCACCGATTTGATAACATCGATTCGGGATTGCTTGCACAAGAAATAACAAAGGCAAATAGAGCGCCAAATCCCCATGTTGCGAGAGCTCTTTGTTTGCCAAAGAAATTGAAGCCAAGAAATAATCATGGCAAAAACCACTCAAAAGCTAATCTTTGACTAAAGCTGTGGGGATTCAACCATTTTTCGTGGGATTAGCCACACGCGCGCAGCAGGCAGAAGAGAGTGTCACAAAGTCTCTTAAGAAATTCATCGGGTGGAATTGGAGGCGCTGAGGTGGCCAAAGGGCGGGCATAAGACGATAAGGCAGCAGCAGCCCATATGCATGGGAGAGTGGATGATGGGGGGGGCTGTCATTATGGCATCCATCCACCTTATCATCCAATTCAAATCAGGACATTAATTGGGCCACACACACACACACAGAGAGGAGATGCAGAGTGGATGCAGAAGGATGTGCCGCCGCTGATGCCACTGTCAATGCTCGGGCGAGCACAAAAGCGACCCCATCTGAATGCAGACGTTGCATGCAACTCCTTAATGGCATAAGCGCTGCCACGGGAGTGCTACTTAAGACGCCGCTTCCAACGCTTCCATCGCTTTAACGTCTCTGGCAGGAATATAGATGCATAGATAACGCCAGGCACACGGCGCGGCCAGGCCAGGCCAAGCCAAGCCAAGCCAAGCCAGGCTAGGCCAGGGATTGAGTGAAAAGGATTTCCCTCGTTGACAAAGAGCCAACTCCTTCGACAGCTACTCCGTTCGTCGTCCTGCGACAAGTGACTTCGACACTGCCGCCGCTTCACTTGGGGCGTGAATTGAGGAAACAAAGTGAGGCAAAAGGAAGTCGTTGACGATCCCATCTTTTTCTTGTTGCCTTTCCTTGCAGCAGCATGTGTGTGGGCTGCCGCTGCTGCTGCTAGTCTTGTGTTTCGATGCCCTTTCGAAAGAGAGCTCAACAGAGCGACTGAGAGGGATCGATGCTAAGCCACACTGGGAAAGGTAGCAAATATCAGAGCAACATCTGTAGATATCTATACCAAAATGATTTGATATCAGAAATGCTCAGCTCTAATGCTTCTGGCAGGGTAGTCCATACTGCGGGCTTGTCGCTGTCCTTGCATGGCCTTCCCCCTTTCCCCCCTTTTCTTGGTCTTCTTATTTCAGGCACTTCTTTTCAATCTTTTCTTTCAGTTTCAGCTTCAGATACTCCTGTGTGTGTGTGTGTGTGACTGCCTTTGCCCCTGTTGGCAGTGATACCCCAGCCTCCAGCCTCCAGCCTCCAGCCCGTTGTTGTATATTCCATCAGCAGTGCCTGCATAATTTCGCAGTGCATTCAGTGTCGCTTCTGTTCTGTCGCATCCTCTCTCACTCTCTGGTGATGGCAAGCGAAGCGCGATGCGCTGCGATGCGATGCAAGGAGCGATGCGAGGAGTGCCGTGCCCCATGCAGCGTGTGGCGCTATTAACACTTTTGTCATTATCGGGCAATGGGCATGGACTGCCTGCCTGCCTGTCTCTGCATCATCTCTGGAGTGGGTGTCGGTGTCGCTCTGTCGCTCCATGTAGCTTCTCCGTGTGGGGGGGCTACGGGCTGACGCTTAAACGTTTCGGTTAATGTTACTCAGGTGGTGAGCGCAGTGAGCGGAGAGAGCAAGAGGAGAGCAAACGGAGGGGCCAACGGACGAATGGGAGGATGTTGAACTGAATGCCACACGGAAAACGGAAGTCTCAACTTCCGTTTGTCGCTCCCATTGCCGGGGCTGATGAAGCCATTCGATATAAATGCTGGCGGACGGACAACGAGGGTCCACTCTCATTGTGAATATCTCCTGCTGCTGCTCCTTCTCCTCCTATTTCTGGGGAACGGAACCCATTTGGCATTCATGTGCTCCTCTGGACGTGGCATGCGTATTCAAGTGTAAGCGAGTTGAAGTGTCATTGCGAATTTGGAGCACGGACTGGTGGGAGGAGGAGCAGCAGGATGCGCTCTTCTCCCTCCCCCACCCCCCGCATACTCTGTCCTCTCCACTGATTAGGGTGGGAGCAGCAGCCATTCCCTCCTCCCCACACACAATGGCCAGGACATGACATGACGTGTACAAGTGGCACAGGGTTCGCTCAATGGAAAACTTAGGTTACTTTTGAAGTGTAGACACGGGTGGGAGGACACTGATGCTGACAGCAATGGGGACTTGATTGTTCCGGTGGGAAAGGTTCGCGGGCAGATGCTCCTCCGATGCACCACTCCTCCAGACATTTCAAATGCCATTAAATGAAGATGCAAAGCGAATCGTTAACTTATCAATTTTGCAGCTATAATTATGCATAATTATCGATTAGGCCACCAGTTCATATCGAAGCTACCAAATCACTATCGCAGCCTCTCCTGATAATTACAATTCAAAGATTTAATTTTCTCAGCCTTGTGCCACTTCCACACAGAGAACATGAACGATCAGAGTGCGCTCGTTGACCGCATGGATGATAATCCGCTTGTAATAAAGAATCTTCGAGGCGCCGGACTCAATCAGGACATGACTCACACTCCGACTACCGACTCCTGACTACCATACAGGGAGTCCACGGAGACTCCCTGTCGTTCATCGGTTGTCGGTTGTCGGATGTCGGCTGACGGCGCATTATTACCCCCCAATATTACACGCTGTAAAAATGGCATGGAAAAAAAAGAAATCCTGAAAAATGGAAAAAGTTCCTCATAAATGGCCGGTTTGCTGTCTCTCTCTCTCTGCCTCACACACGCTCTTTTTCAATGGGAATGGAAATTGAAGTTTATCGACATCGTTAAAATTATCTTTACGGGCATCATTGACAAGGATACTGCTACGACTACGGCAGAGGTCCACAGGACACAGGACACAGGCCTCGACACTTGTCGATTGCCACACTTTCGTTTCTCCTCTCTGTCGCACCAGTCTCCCATTTTATTGCTTATGCCGCCGCCTCATATATATTCACATTTTCCACATCATTGGGCCCCGGTCGCAACAACCACAAGCGACTACAAGGACAATTTGCATGTGGAGGCAATGGTGTACCACTGTGTGGCACTGAGAAATCGCCGGAGTAAATTGACACACAATTTTGCCGGCATAAATCTTAAGCAGAGATAATTCCGCACGTAAAAAAGTCAAAAATGAATTACAATATGTCGGATATATATGCATACATATATGTACATATGTATCTGAGAGAAGCACAGAACAGAGGCAAAGACCAGATGGGCAGATGGGCAGATGGGCAGACGCCATGCATATGAATTATCGATTGTGCGTGTTGGGAACAGCGAGAGAGCGAGCGAGCGAACGAGCGAGGTCTCAAGTCCGATGGCCGTGCCCAGAATCCGATTACATACGAAATTAAGTCGATAAATAATTCATTTCACTCTCACTCTCGCAGTCTCAGCCTTAGCCTTAGCCCACACCAATGAATGCCCAATGCGGAAGCGGTCATTTGTAGCAGCAGCCGACACATCAGTGGGCAAACAAAATGCAAATGCAAATGCATATGGTAATGGGTATGGGGCATGGGTACTGCATTTGGTTTTATTATATTCAGCTCTCGATTGCATACGATTGCAAGGCGATTGTCTGGCATTTGCATATCGATGTTATCGATAGCAGGGATCGATTGCTGCATGCGTGACAGAGGCACAATTGACGGCTTGACATGTTCGTTTCTTGGAAGTTTGCTGCAGCTTATTTACCATTTATTTACCATATCCCCAAATATCCACACATAGTGTACGTAATGTCACTATTTTAAATCCTTTTCACAGCACTCTCGCCATCCAGCTGGCTTTTCGACTCCCTTTTTGTTGGCTGCATATCCATTTTCGGCTTATCAATTGCACGCGAAGCCCAAACGACACCGGCAATTAAAAGTGAAGCTATGAAAAATCACGGCCCATGGACCAATGCACCCATTCGCATTCAGTTTTGCAATCAAATCAGATTCACATTCCACTTTTGGCTCCACCAGCAGGGAGCAGGGAGCAGGGCACAAAATCTGTGGCCGACGAACTGTGAGCCCCCAAAAAGGAAGGAAAAAACAATCTCCGCATTTTGTAGTTATTTAATGTAGACGGGGTCCGAACTGTGCATTCAATTCATAACCACGTTCCGTTATCGCATGGGGCAGAACAGGGATATGTATGTATGTACATATGTATGACATATATGCAAGGATATGTGTGGCCAGGCCACTGCTCCGTCCTCGGGCTATTTGGACTTTTATTATGTGCGCCACTTTTTGCGGCTAAACTATTTTTATTTGGCTTTCCATTCGCAGAAGCAAAACCAAAACACGGGAGTCAATGGCAGCATTTTGCCGATGATGCCGACAATATTTTTTCAATAGCTTCTCCCTCAGGTTTCACCCAGAAACGATTCATTTCATTTTGACTTTATTATTTAGACCTGCTCTATCTTTTGCTTTTCCGTTTAGTTTGTTCCTTTTTTTGCTCCCCACTCTCTGCTCTTATTTCAGTTTTCTTTTTTTTCTCTGTTCTGTTGCACATTTTTCATGTCACTAAAAAGGTTTGCCACTCCCACTCCTCCCCGCCACATGCCCCATGCCAGAGCATTGCATCGCATCGCTCGTCTGCTGTTGGATAACATTTTCCCCCATTTACGTTTTCCTCCTTCTGCTCCTGTTTTTGCATTTTGCATATCTGACTCTGTCCTTCCATTCGCTGAGGTACTCTACGCTGTTGTCTGGTGGTCCTTTAGTGGCTATGATTCTATGTGAACATACATTTGCCCACAAAGATAACAATTTGAGGGTTCCGATTGCTCACATTTGAAAATTGTTTTCGTCTGTTAATCGTTCTCTATCGATAAACTTTTCATTGAAATTCGCTTATTGGAAATCACTTTTGAATACCCTGAACTCTTCAGAGAGTTTTGCAGCGGCAGCTCCATTCAGCCCATGGGGCATTGGCGGACTGTCCGTCTGGGGAAGCATTAGTGTGGCAGTGGCAGTGGCAGGGCAATCGCTGATGTGTCCTGGCCGCATCTAACAGCATATAAATATTGGATATATTGAAAAAGCAGTGGCAACAGTGAGAGAAAAATAAAAGACGATAGAGAGGAGGACAGAAAAAGAAAAACATATTTTCCCCCCTTTTGGAAAACGAGGCACATATGAGCGCTTATTCGTATCTGTCTGCCCCATTTGGAGGCGACCCCACTGCCATCGCCATCGCCATCGCCACCGCCACCGCCGCCGGCTGCCATTTAATAGCATGTGTCAAGTGCATTGAAAAAGTCTATTTACGTTGCAATTGCAACTGTGGCAACAACCAGTGCCAGCGCCAGCGCCAGTGCCAGTGCCAGTCCCCGCCATTGCCACTGCCACAGTGGCTCCCGCCTTTAACCCTTTCCATTCCATTCCATTACACTTCCAACCCATTCCTCCTCATAACCATTCCCATACAATTCCATTCCGTTTGCGATTTCTGTTGATGATTTTGTATTTTTAGGATTTGCAGCAGCGAAAAAAACAAAAGAATGCCAACAAAAAATAATAAAGATAAATAAAAGGCTCTCAAAAAACAGCAAAGAAATTAAATTCGATGGAAAAAATATTGTTTTTGTGGTTTGTGGAATTGCATTTCATTTGACGAGCTCTATTTTTCCTTATTCTCTGCTGGAAACCCAAGTGGAAATTGTGGTCATTTCAAATTTCATAACCAATAAAAGAGGAGTTTTTCCATTGCATGGCTTTGATTTATCGCTTATTGATCGAACATGACCAATAATGAACTCCACTGCCCAAAGGCCCTCCCCCCCTTTAATCGAAGAGGTCTGGCATCTGGCCACAGTTTTACCCACTTGAACAATAAATTAATTATACAAACGATGTGGAAACGATGTTCTTTGTTGGAAACTCGAGTAGGGCCAAACACAACATACCTGCAAAAAGAATAAGCCAAACAAATTATTAGTTTAAAGTTTAAACAACAACAAATAAACGTAATTATAGATGGGACAGAAATTCCAGCGATTGTGTCTCCAAGCCACAAAGGAACGCATTTAAGAAAACGTTTACCCAGCTCGGTCTTTAAAGTAAAATGAATACATAGTTCGCAGATTGAATCGATGTCTCGGGAAAAGGGTATGGAAAAGTTACCCAAACGATGAGTTGATGCTGATGTCATCGCGAGCGTGGCGTCAGCATCAGCATCAGCGGCAAGGACAAACTTTCGCTTTTCGCCTTATGGGGAAACATAAGACCAACACAGACACCCCAAAATGTTCTCCCTAATGTGTATGCTGGATGGATGGGCACTACCTCCCCCCCCCCCCCCCCCCCCCCCCCCCCCTCCACCAGCAACTGTTTGTTGGTTCCACAGTAATTGACATTCGTGATTCAGATGCAGTCGAAAAGATAAAATGAAAACTTTGGCTTTTCCACCAAAAACAATCAAGACATAAAGCTAACTCCCTGCTGCTGCTGCTGCTGCTCCTCCTTTGTTGTTTTGGTGGTGGCTCCTTGTGGCATGCCCCATCGAACGACATTGTTCGTTATGAAAATTGAAAATTTATGGCCAGAGAATGGAAGAAAGTTGTACGAAAGTGCGCGTCCCTTATTGTAATTTAGAAATTAAATTGCATTAAGCCAAAGTTTGCTTGAGCAGAGTAGAGAAGAGGAGCATCCATGCTGACACATCACATATGTACGTGGCACAGGATACTCGCACTTGGGAGGACTACTTTGTGGGTAATATTTGTATCGTGTGTAGGAATATATATTATAAATGAAGTGTTGCGCGGCTTCCAGTGGCAATTTCAAAACTGTTTATGAATTCATGGCAATTCAAAGGAAAAGAACATTTTCTGCCATAACAAAACATTGCACACAGAAAAGAAATAGAAAAGAACGAAGGAGAAGTAGAAATAGAAGTGGAGGTGGAAGTAGAAGGCGAAGTAGAATTTCCAAGACGATGTCGGCGACAGTTGGCTTCCTTCTCATTGATTCCGATGCGGAACTTGCCACTTGCAGCACTTGCAACACTTGCCCTCGTCTTCCACTCCTTTACCCACTAAATGGGTCAACTTGTCTGCTCTGGCCACACACAAAAACGAACGGCCAATTGTCACTGCATTTGGTAGCAGTCGAGCAGTCGAGCATTCGAGCTGTCGGTGGGGGCCAAGCAGAACATCGGAACATCAGAACACCAGAACACCAGAAGGAAGTTACTTTAGCTACTACTTTGCTGCCCACTTAACGTCTGCTGCAGATCTGTATCCAGGGTATACTCTTACATAGTACTCACATTCATTCATACATATTTACTGTTCGCTCAGCTCTTTCTTTGGGATACTCTTTCAACAGAAGGAGGTTCGAGAACCTGTTTCAAACCAATTTCCACAATTAACTTTATAATTTGTATGGTAATGCACTTTTTATGGATAAAAGTTAAAAAAAAACTCTCGTTTGTGCTTTGTTCTCCCTAAATTTAGCAAGAGTATCTGTACGTTCGTGATTGTGTCATGGATTTTCTTGAATTTTTTAACGCTGACTTTGCATGTCAACTGCAGCGGCAGCAGCATCAGCATCTGATGCCTTGTGCTGATGCCAGAGCTACTGCTGATAGACACTTGATTCCCTCTCGACTCTTGATTCTGGGAAAAAACTCTGCAGCACTAGAGATGAGACCAGAGTGGGCAACGTCTACCAGCAATCAGCTGTCAGGCTGGCAGGCTGGCAGGCAGCGAAATCCAGAACCTACCAGAGGCCTTGACTTTCAATTGTTTTTCGGGGGAAGCCCGAAACTAACTTAACTTAACTAAATAATTTAATCATCAGCGGGAAAGCGGAAAAAGTTTCGCTTGGAGCAAAAACCTCAAGTCTGAAGTTGAAGTCAAACGAGCTTTTAATTAGCAAAAAGAAGCCTTCGATGTGTAATCAACTCTGCAGCAGAGCACTGCTGGCAAAGTGGAGCGGAGGACAGAGCAGATTAAGGTTTAAGATGAGAGGAAACTGCAAAAGAATTCCATTAGCTGCAGGAAGGGGAAGGGGCGTTTTCATTATGATTAGGTTTCCTCTCCCACCTCAAAGCAGGGTTAATGGCGACACAACTGTACTTCTTTGATTATGCAGGTGGTAACCCTGCCTTGCCTGCCCTTCACTGCCCTTCTCGTTCGTTGAATCAAGAGGAGAAAACTGTCAAATGGCTTCGAGTGGAGCGTGGAGCGTGGAGCATAAGTAGGAAGTTCTTGATGCAGCTGCCGTTCGTCATCATCGTGGAATTGAAGTCAATTGATGAGGTTGTCACCGCCCCCTGCCCCACCTCATGCTGCATGGTAATAATATAAGTAAGACAGAGACAGAGACAGGGCCAAACAAATGAACAACTAAACGAGACAGTGGCTCCCTCTCCATGTCTCAGATGTCACTTTGTCGGCGACTTTGAAGCTGCAGCTCCTCTGCCTGCCTCCTGCCCCTCCTCCTGTTGTGTGACTGTGCCTCAAGTGGGTGAAAGAAGTTTAATTAGGCGCCCAACATGAAAGGCAGGGCGGTGTGGCGGCTGATTCTCCCCAAAGAAGTTTCACCTATGAAACGGAAGGGATTTTTGAAAGATAACACGGCTGTGAGTCAGCCAAAAATGTCCCATGAATCGGTTAGGAAATCAGCACAAATCTGAGCTCTGATTTTGTGGCACATAAGTCCTAAGTCCTTTTATCCCGCTTTTATTTTGTTTGACAAGGCCGTGTTCCATTCCCAGAACATTCCAATCTGCGTGACAAAAGGCCGGGCATAACTGTACATGACAACAATGCAATGGTCCAGAAAGGGAAGAAAGAAGAAAGGGTTGCCACAACAGCAACAATGTGCGAGTGTGTCTCTGTGGCAGAGGGAGAGTCGCGAGTCGAGAGTCGAGAGTCATGCCCCCAAGGCTTGGCAGCAGCAGCAGCAACAGTGTTGCCCCAACCGCAGTGTTGCATCTGCTCTGCGGTTAGCTTTTTCTTTCTTTCCTCTCTCTCTCTCTCTCTTTTCTTTTTTTGCCGGCCCCATTTCTGGCTCATTTTCTTAATTTCCTTTTTGGCAGCGTAAATGTTTATTGCACTTTGTTGCTGCTCCTTTCTGCTGACCGCATTGGCAACCCTGGCAGCCCTTTTATGGCCACACTATAAAGTGGAAAGTGGCAAATGGGAAACTGGGGTGGGCAAGCGAAAGAAGAACATTTGAACATTTGAAAGCTGTCATAAATAGTATAATCACTGACTTTGTGTGAAGTGTGCAAAAGTGAACCGTAAACACCATTCAGAAGAGCGTTTCAATGTGTCGCTTGGCAACCCTGGCTGCGCCCGCATCAGGTTCCGCAGCGAACGCTGCTGCTGCTGAAGCGACAGTTTCTGCAACTGTCATGTCATTATTAAAATAATATGATTCCATTCGGAGTTGCATAAAACTTTATTCCGCTGGTCACCCTTCCCCCCATTCGCTCCAAAGTGAAATGTGATGAGTGGTGATGCATGCAACAGCAGCATCAGCACCAGCATAGACTGGAACAGAGATTAGGCCACAAATCCCATTCCCTGCTGCCCACAAAAGTTTTTGGAGGAAATCCCTTTCGGGCAACGGGTTGTTTAAAATGCAATTATATCTGCTCCTGTTGCTGCTGCACATCGGACTAATTCCACACGACTTTGGACACTAATTAATTTCCAAATGTTTCGTTTTGTCCATTGCATTTGCATGGTGCTGGTGCATTTCGGCCACTGTTTTCATTCTAATGATGTAACGTGATCTGCCCACGCCCTGTGATCCCCCGAAGTACGCATGGCCGGCTCTAATTGGCGTTGGGGCTGCAAAATGTGGTCCAAATGGAGATGCCTGAATGATGGATATCCCTTTTGGCAGATTCAATGATAAATTTAACAAGCATGTTCATTCTGCTGCGACTTGTTGACAATGCCATTACGCTTTAACGATGGTTTATCAATTTATGTTCGATTAATAATCGTTACTTTAACCAGCTACATTCATTGGCAATTCAATCGATTGATTGGAGATCATATTATGAGCCTTTTCTGTTAGATCAATTTGCATCTCCCCAGAAGATCCCTCTCCGAAAATCGGACTCTCTTCTTTCTCCACTTCTTGCTCAATAAACAATTAGGGGCAGATATGTACGTGTGGTAGGTACAGTTGTGTGCGGCAATCATTAATGTTGTTGCGTGACTGACAAGCAGCAGCACTGCCAGTAGCAGTAGCTGCACATGCAACATGCAACACAATGACGAGCAATTGTTGCTGCCGTTCTTCTGTTCTTCTCTGGCTGTTCCCATTTCTTTTGTTCCAATTTGTAGCCACTTTTTGTGTGTTTGGTCTCTGTGTGTGCAAAATTATTATCAAGCACAAATTGACCTCGTGCCACAAAATAGGGGCACACGAAACGGCAGATCGTCGGAGCAGCAGCAGTCGCAGCTTCCACTGTGTGACATTTGCACAACAATCCATAAAGTACAAGCCTTTGAATGTCATCCATCTGCATGCTGACATTTTAGGCAGCGCCAGGGATGACCTTTTCTACTCAAAAATCAAACAGGAAATCCAAGCTGAAAGTTGCAAGAACTACAATTATTAGGAAGCAACCACAAAGCGCTTCAATTAAAATGCAATTGGGGAGTCGCTCTTCCTTTTCCTTGTGCTTCCTTTCTCTGGGAACTGCAAGTACCTGACTCTCAAGGAGCGTGCGTTTGTTCAGTAAAGACCACTTGATGATCTTTTAATTAACACACAGGAAAATCCAACCTCGAGAGCAAGCACACAGTGAGAATCTAATCCAATTGAGTTATGAAAACTTTAATAATTTCCACTGCATTTTTGTTCCCAAGCATTTGTGTGTGTGAAATGATGATGAGGACGATGCGGGGCCGGCCAAAAAACAAATTTCCAAATGAGTTATGTGTGTCGGTGGGAAGGGGGCAAGATGTCCATCGGTCCATTGGTCCATCTGTCGGCTGTATCCGTATCTCTGTCTTTCTTTCTTTCTGTCTGTCTGTCTGTCTGTTGGGGCATTAAGCGATTGCTGTATGTTGGCATATATCTTTCCCCACTCTGACGGTTGCTCCGCACTCGTATTTCGACAAATTGATTTCACACACAGTTCTCATTTCTTTCGACCAGTCAGCTCATTCGCATTCCCCATCCCCATCCCCAGCCACAGCTCCACTTTTTCAAGATCTCCCAACAAACAACAACGAGCTTCATCAGCAGAACAATTATAATGCTGGCGTCTGCGTCTTTTATACAACATTTATTATATGCATACAAACAGTGCTTGGACGGGGCAAGCTCCAAACAGTTGATGGCCAGAGGGAACAGTGGCTGTGGCATCAGTGTTTGTGGTGTGGCATCATTATGAGTTATATCCAAGTCATGGCTTCGCTCTGTCCATGAGAAAATTATACGAAATTTGGTTTATGGCTCCGACGAACCCCAGAAATCATTTGGGATGATCGATGTGGCAAATGTTTCCCCCTTCAAAACTTTCGATGGGCAGAAGCGTTCTCCCCTCCCTCGATGAATGATTTGGGTAACAATCAAAGATCCACCCAAACACATGAAAAGAATGTGCTTGAGAAAGTGTAAAATATATGAAGCATAAAGCTACCCATTCTTGTGAGTTCTCAGCGAAAGAACCAACACAAAGAGTCCACAGGAATCTCAAATGGAACATTAAAATCCATACATATACACAAGAAAGTTAGTTAGCCACCAAAAGCGGAAAGATAATTTGTATGGTGATAGCATTTCCACTTTTCTTTCGTTGCCAACAAAATTTCAGAGATACTAAACTATTTATGGCGCATTATTTATGTTTGCTTTTATTCAAAATCTATCGAAATCTGCAAATGAAACAAAACATGTCTCCAAACACAAAATAAGAAAGGAAATGTATGAATTCTTGTTCTATTTTGTGTTTCATCTAAATGCTGCAATATTTATTAGTTTTTGAATATATTTTCCCATAAGTTATATATCTCTTTCCATAAAATTTCTGTTTAAAATGTACAAAACATTGTTCTCTCGCTATGGTACATCAATTAAAGACAAACATTCTGGTTCTTTCTAAGTGAAAGAATTATTTATTTAAATATGGAAAAGATGCGGGGGAGATTGAACAAAACACTTGTGTTACGTTACACTTTACAGATACAAATTCCCATTCCTAGTCGACAATTTGGATACAGAGTCAAAATTAAAATTCCAAAGAATGCCATCGAATACTAATTGGGATCTCGAATGCTTCAGAAATATTTATTGAGGTTCTCAAACATTTTAGAGATTCATAATTTGAGCACCGTAAACAGTTCAGGGAAACATTAGCTTTCATTTCAGCTGCGCAAACAGTTCATTCGGTTAAATCAACAAACAGGCTACAACCAATGCCAAAAGATACAAACCAATCGGGAATCAGAATTCAGAAATTGAATAACTGTCGGGGCACAAAGAAATCCACAGTTGTGAGCAACTTTGTCATAATTTGTTTATAAGCAGCTCCTCTATCCGGCTGGATACGGAGAGGTGGTGGAGTGGTCCACGAATTCCCAATATCCCATCAAAACGAAACGAAATCCAAACAGATAGGAGGGGAGTGTTGGAAGTGGGAAGCTTAAAACAAATAAATTTCATCACACAAACAATGCAGCAGTTGATGTGTCAATTGCCGGGGACATAGAAAATGAAACTGCAACACAGGAAAATATTAGGAGAGAGCGAGAGACTAAAACAGATCAGACCAAAACAGACCAGACCAGAGACCTCTTTCCATCCTTCAGATGCTGGCCCCAATTGAGCATCTCAATTCGCAATTTGCCATCAACGCGCGTGCATCCATCCATCGACAGTTTTAATAACCGTTTTTTTTTTGTGCCATGTTTTGAGATGTTTTGTTTGGACAGCAATGGACAGACAGACAGGCAATGGATGGATATATCCCATGGGATGAAGCTGGACCAAATATTTCCCTCGCCCGTATGCTGCACGCGCTTAATGAAATTCTCCTTCTTCTCTTGCGGCTTTTGTGTTTACAAATCAAATTCAACTTTCGACTTATGTGGTTTGATTGATTTCGAATGAGAACCTGTTGTGGCATGTTGCATGTGGCAGGAAATGCACTTCTATCGGGCTCTTTGCAAATAGGATCAACGATGGGCAGGTCCGACATTTGTGTTGATTTTCGGCCGATTCTCGGCATAATTCTCTTGTGGAAGCAATGGAATATTTGAACAAGAAATATTCAAGAGAAGATTTAAAACATTTCCTTGAGGATCGGTTTCGATTCCGTTTGATTCTTTAATTCTTGGAGTGTATCTAAAGCTTCGAACAGCAATTGCTTGGATTTTATTTCCGCTTAGAAGAATTATTTGCGGAACAACACACGTTTGCACTTTTCCGTTTCCGAAACTCTTTTGCTTCTTTGGCAGTTTTTTGTTGTTTTGTGGGGGTTTTTTGTTGTTGTTTGTTTGGGTTTTTATTTCGATTTTGTGCCCAGCAATTATACAAACCCAGAGATACATCCTCCCGCATCCGCATCCACGAACACACAACTACAGAATACTCTGTGCAAACTTTTCAAGCGTGTCGTTCCGCCTCTTTCCAGGGGCACTCCACCATTCCTCATTCTGCCCATTTATTTTCGCATAGTTTCGGATGGAAATCCATTGGATGCGTCGAAAGCATTTAGATATTTGTTGGCCAGCAAAAATCGCTGCAAATTCGGGGTCCCTCCTCAGAGCAGCGCGAGAGGAGAGCGAGAGAGAGAGAGAGCACTTTCCGCTTCAATTGGCGAGCGCCGTTTTCTTTTTTTTTTATTGTTTTCTTTATCAGTGACGCGAGCGAAGATACTCGTAAATTTACAACCATTTGATAGCCGTTTCATAAAGATACTCCTCTCTCGCACTCGCTTGAATTGACGGATGGGTTGGAGCACGCAATTAGGGAACGATTGTCCCACAGATATGCATAGACGCTTTACTCCGATGATTCATGTATGCAAAGATACACTGGAACATCGAATAGAATATCTTGTGTGATGGTTCTTTAAATGTCGCGATACACATGCACATATCCATCAACTACAGTGCCATCCCAGAGATACACATGCATCTTGCACATTCAAAAAATGATTAATATTTGGAAGGGTAAACATGTATCTGATTGAAAATGGTTTTTCAACGCAGGTACATCTTAATCTTACATTTATTTCATAGATACAAATGTATCTGATGATAATTGGGCACATGAAATGTTCGTCAGGCATTTATCAAGTCTTCTTTGAACATTATCTCATACTAAATAAGGTAGCTGTGTATTTAAAATCCCCAAATGACATTTACCACGCACCAAAGCCTGTTTCTTAAGCACTTTTACGTTGTATCCACCAGCGGCTACCACTCTGCCATCGAGTGGTGTCTGTTAAAAGAACTGCTGAACAGCTCCCTGGCTGCCTGGCTAATGAAGCAAAGACAGGGCTCGTTAGACACTGGGTCGATGCCTGGCCACAAGCCGGGATACCAGGATTCCCACAAAGGAACAAAAGCCCCAAAAACGGAACAAAAGGCAGTCCCACAGCAGCAGACAGGCGGCGGCGCCTGACCTTTCCCTAATTCCCAATCAATAAGACAAACACGAAACCAAAGCCAAACCAAAGAAATATACCACGACAAAAGCCAGGGGCAGACGGGGTAGGGGCTTGACCCAGAAATCCAGGGTGGCCCCTAAGCCCCCAACCCCTGGTCTAAATATACACGCAGTAGATGCGTAGATACTTGCCACAGAGATACTCCAACAAATACTACTAGCTATAGATACAACATTTTATATGTACGAGTATATTTGGCGACACATTTCATTTTCTCGGACAAGCAGGTCCCAAGAGATGCCAGAGAGGAGAGCCAACTCTCGTATTTTTAGAATATTTCGAGAATTATTTTCCGCTGTGTGACGAACATGAAAATCAATTCCAGAGACTCGAAAAGCACTTTGAAGTCCAACGAATTGTGAATGGAGGAATGTCTCTCCCTTTTTGGGCTATGCTTTTGAATCATATCTAAAATCTCGCAGCTGAAGCTGAAACTCATTTAAATGTCGGGCCTCTGTTTCTACTACTGCTTCTGGTTCTTCTTTTTGTTGTATTCCCATAAACAAAACTATAAAAATTTCTATGTTTTGGCAGGCAGTAAATGGAGGGGCTGCAGCAGAAGGCGCCACATAAATGTTGTAGGAGAGGGGAAAAGGCACTGGCATCGGCACTGGCATCTGCTGTGTGTGTGGCGTTCGTGTCTGTTGCTTTTGACCCGATTTATTTATAAAGAAAACCAAAATCCAATCCCAAAGTCAGGGAACCTAATTGCATTTGTTTCGTGTCATTGGGCTCAAGGGGGGCCCCAGAGTGGGGTTAAGAGAGTTTTAATCAATTATGGCCATTGATTAAAGTCCTGATGTCACTTTAGCAGGCATCAGTTAATGGAAGCACGACTTCTGTAACTGCTGCTTGCGTGTAGACATTTGACATTTGTTCTACTGCTCAAATAAATATATATTGAATATTCTTTTGCTTTTTTCCATTGATATTCCGTTTCATTTAGTGCTTTTATTTGTTTATTTCCATTAAGATTTCCATTTTGAAAGCGAAAACATTTGTATTTCAATTTCAGTTTCTATTTCTGTTGCCCAAAAAAAGTTGACCTTTTGCATCAAACAGCAGCAGTCGCCGCAACGGCCGCAGCTAAATGTATCTGACAGATACATTTACACATTAACATGTACATATATTTTGTGGATGTTTT
The DNA here is from genome assembly GCF_900245975.1 of Drosophila guanche. Lineage (NCBI taxonomy): Eukaryota > Metazoa > Arthropoda > Insecta > Diptera > Drosophilidae > Drosophila > Drosophila guanche. The sequence goes on from NW_022995760.1 coordinate 614,954, forward strand.
GCTGGAGCTGGAGCCCCATTCAATGTCAATGCAGCTGTTATCCATTGACAACAAACATCGGAACATAATCGTCAAATTAATTGTCTGTTTGTCTCTTTCACGGGGGGATGTTCACACCTCCAAAAACGCGAAAAATTCCCTTAAACAATAGAATACTCTTTTCATATGACACGACAATTAGTGGGCGTTTGCTTGGAGTTTCGGGGCGTGTGTTGCGAAGGAGTGGGGAAGGGGATTGTCGCCACATTGCATTGTCACCTTTAATGAGTTCTTGTTTTGGCTGTGTCACATGTGTGGCATAAACAGGCCATTAAAACGCGGCACACATGAGAAAGGCAATCATCCAGAGAATGTGTCTATCCCTAGAGGGTCTATCCCCCCATTTCCCCATTTTTGGAAGGTGTGAAATCATCAATCAGGACTTACGAATTGTCTGTCTGTTTGGCCGTGCTTGCGTGTGTGGCGATGATGGCCATTGACATTGACACTTACCTGAAAGAAAGCGAGAAATGGAAATCATTAGTGGGTGTGATAAAATATATTGTAGATATCAGATACACAAGTCGGAGACATGACATGATATACTGGTATACAAATATAAAACATGTAAAGAGTCCATTGATTATTCGCCTGTTTGATTGATTTACGTGCCAGTGCTGCTCAACGTTGATTGATTTAGTACTGGCAGCACTGAAAAGGTTACAGAACTAATCAAAGGGTAACCTTTGCCATGAAAACAGCACAAAAGATACACCAAACGAGAAGGGACGTGTGGGACGCTTCTTACGCGTCACAACTTTTATACCTGGCACTCAGGACTACATCTGCACCTTAGCGGTGTTTTGTCAAATTTTACATTTTTTCCTCATCTGTCATCTACATCTACAACACTTCTCACACCAACACGCTCTCTTGGCGTGTCGGGCTTCCCTAGACCCACACACTGCTGACTCGAGGCAGAGGCAGAGGCCGAAGCAGAGTGTGAATGAGAGAACTTGAAAAAAAAACAAATATAAGCTGCGGGTCAGGGTGGGTTTAGCCACTGCAAATTAATTTCTTTATTGTGGCCATAATAATGATCCAATCGGATCCCAATCGGATTTGGTGATCTGATAGATATGGCCATTCCCTACGGAATGGCGTTTTTAGTTTTCTTTTATCTTCAAAATTTTAGCTTTTGTAGGTTTTCGCCCTTTTGCGGGGGCGGGGCTTATTTTTGAAATACACTTGTAACAGTGTGAGCATACAGCAGTCTGGAGCCAAAATTTGGTGGCTCTAGCTCTTATAGTCTCTGAGAACTAGCCGACAAACAAGACGGACGGACAGACGGACAGACAGACATGGCTCTATCGAATCGGCTATTCATGCTGATCAAGAATAAGAATATTAAGAATTAAGAATATTACACAAAAATACTTTCAATTAAATGATAGATTTTGGTATAACATTTGTTTGTTCATCCCTCAAAATATCTCGAAATCGATTGCCTGCTGATCTCTGAAACTATTTATAGTTTTTGTTCCTTCCGGTTCTCCCCCCGCAACTTCGTGTCATATTTTGAAGATCCCTTTAAGTGACAGTCGGAAATGCAACTTAATTTCCCCATGAGGTTTTCGGGATTTTGGTGTTTTGGTGGCAAACCAATTTGATAATCCTTCGAAATGATTGTTGGACACGTGACAACGACACCCACTTGATGGCCTTGTAATCCCCCATCCCTTGTCTACGCTCTAACTAATCCACTTTTCATATTTCTCAGTGCGGCGGGGAAAGGGAAAATTGAATTGTAAACAATAATTACAGGGGGGGAACTTCGTGTCATAAAAAACACTCACCACCCCTGAACTCCCTTCCCCGTCCTGCCAGTCTCTCTTCCAGATCTAGTGCTAATTGAAATCCTTGAGATTATCCTTCAGATATTCTTGTGATTTTCAGCTTAAATGAAGTGTTAAGAGGAGGCTGCCAAGTACTGCTAAGGGCTTTCCTTTTTGCTAGATAAATCACATTCGTAATTTGGCAAAGTGCAGTGCGTGGACTTGCGTTTTGATTTAAGGACTAAAGAAAGGACAACCCAGAGGCTGTGGCATGAGCATTCGATGACACTACAACCCCGCCACAGAGCGCACCCTCGAGCCTCCCTCTTTCGTAGAGTTGTCAGCGCCGCGCGCTGGCACTGATTTATACGGCCTGGCAAAAAAAGGAGGAAAATCAAATTAATATGTTGTTCGAATCCACCCCCTCAGTGCAGCCAAGGCCCAGGCCCAAGCCCAAGTCCCATCTCCTGCTGCTGCCCCACCCCAGCCACCCCTGCCGACTCTGCTGCCCCATCTACCCGAGTGGCTAGAGCTAGATAATGTTGCTCTTAGGCCGTAACGACATTTAGAACTATGCCAAAATTTCGAGCCACAGCGGGCTATAAATTTTGTTGGGAGAGTAAAAGCTTGTCCTCATTCCTCATTGAGTGCTCTAGCTATCGCTCTCTGTTCTTGCTCTTGCCCATTAATTGACATATTATGTAAACAGGATAGTTAACATTGTTCAGTTTTTATTGAATTTGTCCTTGCAACATGATGGCATGGGGTGGCAGCTGTATTTGTTCAGGCGGCAGCTTGAGCTCAATGACTGGGGAGGTTTTTTTCCCCAAGGTTTTGCGGAATAGAAAGAGCATTCAGAATGTTCAGGCTGTTATAATTAAAAGTTCATATCAGAATATGATGGAATCATAGGGTTTTAAAGGAAATATTCAAGGAGAGCTTTGTGGGATTCATAAAGTTGTAAGCAATTTCCAGTAGACAGATGTTTAAACAACCAATCCCACTGGATATAAGAAAAATAAACTTCCCATAGGTTTCTTTTTGAAGGATGTACAAACAATTCTTTAGTTGCGATCTGCATCCTATTAATAAACATTTCAAAGTTCCCCTAAAACATGCTTCAAACTCCACCTAAACACTCTCCAAATAGAACCAAAGACAGGGAGAAGGATCTGCAGAGCAACACTTCATTAGGACTGCGTTCCTATAGACATTATGCTATATATTCCATCATTGGTAGGACTGCACATTTCCCACAGTATTCCCCTCCAACCGAATGATGGATGGGCGGCAAGTGTGGCTCTGCCTTCTGGCTTCTGTTTGGGATGCGAATTACTTGGGGTATTCCCCCAGGCAGCAGATTGCTCCCCAGACACAAAAGATACAAATGTATCTCTCGGTTATGTGCCTCTGACAATTAGTATACAAAAATAGCCCCAGCTCTCAGCCGCCATCTCTCCCCATATGCGATCATCTATGGGGAGCATGGAGTGCATGTTGGAGAGTGGCTTTTTTCTAATAGAAAATTGTGTAAATTTTCCTGCCATTTCGGTTTGTTGTGTGGAGCACACAACCCTGCCCCCCGTTTAATTATTCAAAGAACAGAGAGGGGGAAGGAGGGATGGAGGACGGACGAACGGCGTATCTGTATCTAAATGAAATGCATCTGCAGCTGCATTTTATCACAGGCTTCAATCGGAGACTTTGGAGACATAAACCAACTGAAAAAAAATTCTCTAAACAAAAACTTAATTACGGAAAAGAGAAATTGGAGAGAGAGAGAGAGAGAGAGAAATGCAGAGAATTTTCATTCGATTTTTGCATTTTATAACCGAAAAAAAAACAGATCCACAATCAGCAGAAGGGGAAAACAATCCAATTACGTGCACAGAAATGAAAGGAGCAGCAGAAGAAAGGCAGAAAAAGTCGAAAGATGGAAATACTAAACGAAACAGAGGTGCGCCGCTGCATGACACCCAAGACTCAAAATGTACTTCCTAATTTGTATGTTTTTGTTAAATTTTGTTAATATTTTGCATATTACACCTCCTGGCACTTCCTGTAGCTGTAACCTTATAGCCCCAGCCAGCCATCTGTACCTCTTTATCGAATGCCTATCGATGTGTTTTCACGCATCGATTAACACCGAAAAAAAAAACAAGTAGACGAACACCTGTTGTAGGGTGAATCATTGCACGCATCGATGGCTTCATTAGGCGCCAAAAAAAACAAACCCACACACACAGGGGGAGAGAGTGAGGAGGAGCCCCTCCACTGGCACATTTTGTGATTCATTGAGTGAGAAAATATCGTTGTATGACTTCCGTTTGGGGCTTCAGTGACCATCAGGCGACATTGGGGGCGACAAAAAAACAAGCAAAAGGAAGTCGTTTCAACGTCATTAACAGATCCGACAGGCCCCTGACCCATCTGGAGTGTCTCTGAAATGGAAGGTCGACAAACAAGCGAAATGTTGTTCCAACTAGAGATCTTTGACAAGTTTTTTTAGAGACGAAAGTTATCCATGGACTGAACTGCGGTGGGGTTTCTCGATGGACATACAGACTCGTAGTTCAAAGGATATAAAAGGATATCTGAATGAATTGAATGCCGCGACTAAATGGTGCGGAAATACATAATAATTCGAGAATGGAAACAAGGAAGGGATGAAATGTTGCAATGCAGGGAACATGCAATTTATGAACGCAAAATATTTATGGGATAAATGGATGAGCAGCCAGATCGAAATGGTAATGGTAAGGAAAGAGCTATAAATAAAGTTATAGATATCACGAATTATCGATTTTTCATGGTTCCATCGAGAAGAATATAAAAACAAGGACATTTATGAGAACTGCCGTGGCTATAAAGATGTATTCATGGATTCTAAATATTACAGAAAAATATTTGTAACTTGAAAGTATCGCTGTATTGATTAAAATTGATTCTATGCATATACAAAATGTACAGTCACCGCCAGAACTAAAAAATAGCTGCAGATATTCTCCTAATTGGTTTCGAACAAAACACTTCTGCCCGAGAATGACCCTCAGGGGAGGCATGCCCCAGGAAAAACATTTGCTCATAACAGTTCTTCCCCGAAGATATATCCTCCGCCCCAAGCGTAAATATCCGTCCGATTCTGGCGAAAACTGAATAATTAATAAATCTAGAAACAATTTAATGGGGCCACAGCACGCGTTGCGCATCTAACGCGGGGAGTGTCGGTGTGGGAGGGGTGTGGACGGGATAAATGGCCCGGGCGCATGCCAAATGTTGCATGCACCATGGGCACCCCCCCTCCTGCAACCATCCCTCCACCACCTCTCGCTCCCTGTCTGTCTGTCTGTCTGTCTGTCGTTCGACTACATCAAAATTTTCCGCCTATTTGTTTGCAACAAACAGAATTAAACAAAAACAATCATAAAGACAGAAATAACCAGAGAACGAGAGACGGTGGAGGGCGGGGTGCGTGTGCGAGTGTGTATGTGTATGTGGCATGTGGCATGTGGCACTCCTTTTGTGTTGCAGCCACCTCGCGCTACCTCTCTCCCTCTCCCTCTCCCTCTGCCTCTGGGGCTGTCGTTAAAGCGGCACGCGTCAGAAATCAAATGTCAACCAGCGGATGAGAGGAAGGAAGAGCGGCCGAGAATCCTGTGTCCCTTTCCCCCCTAGGCACCGTTTAGACGACGTCAAATTTATTGTTCCCGTTATTGTTAACGGTACTATCCTCCTTGCCCCCCTACCCGCTCTCTCGTTGGCTTGCATTGTGCAGCGGCAATTACGTTTATTAGCAATTGAGAGGATGAAGGACGACGAAGAATGATGTCAGCGCGATCTGCAGCAGCGCCGCTTGCCAGTTTTCGGAACAAATACAGAAATGGAGAGTGAGATGGAAGAGAGACAAGAGTATGGGAAGACATCAAGGATTCCTGCACACATTTACTGTTTCGGAGGGTAATGCAGCACCACCCCTCGGTCGCTGAGATGCACTTTTAGCAGCGGTGCAGCACCAAATCATAAATTCCACAAACTTAATCCTCATGCAGGAGAGCTCCTCTCCCTAGATATGTAGATGCCCAATCGATAAACAATACCCTTCTGTCTGATCGCATTAGAAATGCACTTCGACTGCGTGTGGGTCAGAGGATTAGGCCAGTTCCCAAGACATTTGTTTAAAACAATTCAATGAGGAAGGAAGCTTTCCACAGCCATTGAATTACAGCAGAGAACCCCCGAGAGCCCAGACGGTCAGACAGACAGAGGAAGTCATGGTTTTTGGGGGAAAACTGAATCATCAACAGAACTTAATCATCAGATGCCTCTCTGGCTGCATCGTACCAATGCTCTTCGCTTTTGAGTGTTTTATGCATTTTACTTGGAATTTCGGCTGGACTGCTGCATGGAGAAGGAGCAGGCCAGAGCTTAAGAGCAACAATAAAGCAGAGGCGCAGATGAAGCATTCCCTTCCATAAGTTATGGAAGAGAAAGGCGTAGCAAGCACCAGCTAAGAAAATGGTATATTGAATGATTTGTTGCTTCAACAGAGATTCAAAATCTCATTGAAAGATGCAAGTGCCTGCAACTTAAATCTATTTTCCCAAAGCAAACACTCTAAATGTCTGATATAACCAACGCTTAACCATAATCGGTATTAAAGTTCTCGTTTTCACAGAATCTCTTTCGTTCTGTCTCTGTTTTGGGGGCAGGTAGGACCGTACATCATTAATCTTAAATGTCCGCCCTGTTAATCCGTTTGCTGAGTCAGTTTGCAGCATTCTTGGGTTATTAATGGGTTAAGCTAATTATTGACAATCTCCACTGCCGCAACTCTTCCCCGCACCTCGCTGTCAAAGTGAGTCAGAGTCCTGGAAGAGTCGTAAACACAAACACCAAGAGCACCCAAGGAGTAACAATCAATTTGAAATTCATTCCAATACATTTGCTGCTCAAATTATGCATGACAAATGCTTAAAAGTTCATGACTGAAATACAAACACACACAAACAGTTCAAGTCAAGGAGCTATGCAGAGGGGAGAACGAGGAGCGTGACGGACCATGAGGGAAGAGTGGCGAGAGGTGGGATGGAGGAGAAGCGAAATGACTGACGGAATGAGTGGGAAAGAGCTTGTGCTTGACCGTTTTTCACAGGCTTCCTCCGCTGTTACTTTTGCCCGTCCTCTTTTGATACCCTGTAAAGTAAGCAGAGGGCTTTCCTCTTACTGTACATTTTGAATAAGTCGCGAGTCATGCGGCAGTGCCCCTCGGTTTTTTTTTTCTTGAATTCTTCGGCTTGGTGGAAACCATCAATATTGAAGGGTATCTATACATTCGGATCATCTTTTCAATGTTACTTTGGCTGTCTTCGCTTTCGTTGTTGTTGTTGTTGTAGCGAATGGGCATGTGAAAAATTGCCATAAAATTATGAAAATTTACGCTAAACTATGCCCCAACCCAAGGGAGTGGGCAGTGGGGATGTGGAGGGACCCCATCACTCCCATGGATCCCACAGCCAAGTTGGCGGCAACGCGGCTGAAAAGTTTGTAGCCAACTTTTGTGGAATGGGATAATAATGATGACGGTGGAAGCGGCTAAACGGCTCAGGCCAAATGGAGATGCTTGAAGAGAGAGTGATAGAGGGGAGTGGACAGAGCAAAGAGGGAAGAGAGCCGGCAGCAAAAAGCCAACAGGAGTTTGCCGAACTAGTTCATTGTTCAAGTCGCGGAACTACATAAGTAGTTTACGAAAAGTTTTCACCGAGAAGAAGTTTCACCAGATGGTTTTTGCTGTATGCGTATTTCTTATGTGATTAACGAATGGTTTTTTACTGCGAGATATATGTACATTATTTCTATATGGGGAAACCCCATTGAAAGGTTTAAAGGGTAGGAAGACGTTTTAGTGCACATAATTACATGTGTAAGTCTTCACACCTGATTGATTTTCGGTCATTAATTTATAATTTAGCAAGAACTATGTACAATTGTTCATTTCCCTTTCTCGTTTCAGGGATACACGCTCCCGCTGGCTCTCCCACCCTCCCTAAGAGCAGAGAGCAACATCAAGAGACCAACGAAGAAGAGCAAAAAACCATTTGCTGTCAGTGCAGTCACTCTTTTAATTTACTTCGCTCTTGGAGTCAACTTGTTGATACCCTTTGCACATGATCGGACAGGTATTTTTCATTGCTCTGCCAAGAAGTCATCATACCCCACGCCCTTCTCAAAAAGCAGACATCGCAATGGAAGCGAGCATCAGCAGAGACAGCGACAGAGGTAAACGCTGATAATGACGCCAAGAGCCACTGGGAGACGAGAGACAGAGAGAGCGCAGCAGCACACCATAACACCATAAATACATACATATGTACATATGTATGAATGTTAGGGAAGGTGTGTGAATCCCAGGCAGCGGCTAGAGCGTGACAGCAGAAGTGAGAGCATGTAGAGGTGCCAGCGGAGCAGATTGGGGTGCAAGCAGTGGAGCAGGAGCAGAGCAGAGGTGCACTGCTGGCAGAGGAGTGGTTTATTTGGTTAAATGCTGAAAATTGCCAAAAGAAGCGGAAGGCGAAAGGTGGAAGGGGTTAAGGGGGGGGGCTCTGGGTATCGTATGCTGCACTGTTTTTCACTTCTTCTTGTTTTTGTAATGCTCTCTGCCGCTCAGCTGCCGCTGATAGCCACGGCTTAATGGTGGGAACAAAAAAAATAGCAACAACATGGTAGATAAGTGCCGAAGGATGCAGATGAGTGGGAGAGGAGAGCGAAATATGGCGGTTGATGGGGCGTGAGTGGGAGGGAGACAATTTGTATTGTGTGGGAAACGTAATGATTGATACCATGCTGAAAAGAGAGGAAGGGAGGGCGTGGGAGTGGGAGTGTAAAACGAAGGACTATGCAATATTCAATGAAATTGGGAAGGTAATCAAAAAGGTGAGCATTCGTTCCACAATTGGCAACCACTTTTGAATGTTGGAATATTCAATGCAATCCACACGCTCCATCAGAGGCATATCCTGGAATCCAATGGAAGTACAGTGCCACCAAACAATATTTGGATCCACTGTTCCACTCATCTTTGTTCCAATCTCGTTCACTTTATATCCATTGAGGTTAAGAATTGAGGTTAAGCGAAAATGGATCAAGATTCGAATGCAATCGAAATGGAAATCCTATTTGACCCAACAATTGGCAATCCACTTGCAGGACTCTCTCCACAGAGTCTCTCCATGTGGCCAGAGGACTCAAAAGTACACTTGAAAAATGCGAAGTAGAAAAAAAAAATTGATTAAACGAACTCCCTTCTCCATTTCCAGGGACAGAGACAGAGAGAGTGAACAAAAGGCAAACGAGGAGACAAAGAAACGAATGAACGAGGTAGGGGTAAAGAGGGCTGGAGACAAAGAAAGAAGAGTAAAGTGGGAAGAGGCAGAGGCAGAGGCAGAGGAAGAAAGAATGAAAGGACACACCAGAAGTCAGAAATGAAGATGGGTGGGGGAGGGCACTGGTCATGCACTTTGCATTACCAATTAGAAGACCCAGCCGGAATGGACAGATGGACGGACGGACGGAACGGGACAGAAGGTAACAAAATTGACAATTGACGCCGCAATCAGGCGGCAGAGGGCGGCGGCATACACACAACACACACACACACATGCGGGGTGAGGGAGAGGGAGCGACATACACAGGGTTGGCAAAAGGCGACTAAAGACGACACGGCGTGCGATACAAGCGTCAGGGCTGTGGAGGGCAGGGCAGTGCAGGAATAGGGTTGTCGTTCGTGGTCTCTCATTGTTATGCAATTGCAATGATGGGGCAAGAGTCAATTAAAAACATTCAACCCTCCATCGAAACACTAGAGTGAGAGGGGGAAGGAGATGAGAGGGGAAGTAGAGGTTGAGTCCAGGCCTAGACCATTTCGGATTACGGCCATAGGCGGGTGCGGGAGGCGGGAAGCGGAGGCGTATATCAATGACCTTTCCTCCTGCACTGCCTGCTGCATGCCCCATGTGGAATGGGTAACGGGGACTGGTACTGGCAGTAAGACATAATCCAATTAGCAATTAGTTGTGTATGCCCCTGTCGTCATCCTCATCGTCATCGGGTTACCTGTGTGCGTCGCCTCACAGATGCTTCCACATGCGGCATACGGCATGCGGCATGCAACGGCAGGTAGAATCTCAAATCGAATGGAATCGAATCGAAAGAATGAGGAATAAAAAACAACAGAAGAAACCACTCATACCCATACCCATACCCATACCCATCTCCATCTCCATCCTCCACCCGTGTCTTATAACTCAATTTGGAAGCCAGTGTCCGACATCGAACGTCCATTTGATGAGGCAACGCACGTCGCCAGAACATGGTCAGAGTATCGAATAGGGGGAGGGGGCAGAGGGCGGTAACTTCCTGCCACTGGCAGAATTGCGAACGCCAAGAAGTAGCGCAACTGTATCATCTAAGGATCTTTCTTGGGGCCCTTTCCTTCAGGGAGTTTTTCAGATCTTTGAGGTATTTTTAAGATGTAACTGTGATGTACAAATCCCTGGTAGCCCTAGTACTCATAACTTCTATACGTTCCATCTTCGATACATGTCCATTAAACATACATATTTGCAGATGTGTCAGAGGCAAGTCGACGAACTTATTTATTATTTGCGTTTCGTTCCAATATTCGAAGATTTAACGGCTTAAACGAGTGGGGCAAGTATGTAGCTGGGGAGTACATTCTTTAGATACATTTTGGTTGGAATATCGCCGAGGATGGGAACTTGCGGGCTGTGCGGGCCCTCACCGTCGTGTGTCGGATTCTTTCGATCGCGGTAGACACACATGAGGTTGGTTATATTTTTGTTGAATTTTAATTTAAAATTCATTCATCATTCCATTCGAAAGCAGAAAGGGGTAGGGGAGAGGTATGAGGTAGGTTAAGGGGTACTCCTTCATTGGTATTTTCTCTGCATTTCTGTCCATATCTCTATCTCCAGCTTTCCTTCATTGTCTCTCTCTCTCTCTCTCTCTGTCCCATTGTTTTGTGCCTCCTCCGGGGCGTGAGGGATTATGCGGGCTTAACCCCTCACTGCCTGGCGGTTGCCAGTGCATTTCCCTGCCCCCCATCTCTCGGTCCACTCTTTCTTATTCCACTCTTTGCTTGATTTTTCACACAAAATTCAATTCAATTGTTTTTCTCATCTCTCACTTTTGCCCTTCCCTCATTTTCAATAATTATATTTTGTCTCTGACGCTCTTTCACTCTCTCTGGGCCTTTTTCTCCTCTATCATTGCCTGTCGCTCTCTCTCTCTCTCTCTCTCTTTTTTTCTCTGCACGGGTGGCACCGATCGCTTAAGCTCTGTCTTAAGCAAACTGCCTCACCTTTGATGGTAATGATTGCTTTTCAACCTTCAATCAATCAGGCTCAATATCTTATGATATTAATTCTTGTTTCATAGTTGCAATCACTGAATTCCGCCTGGAGCCGCCAGACATTCATTCATTGGTCTTATTCACCTTTATTCACCAATCAAAAAGTTATACAAGAAGGAGATCTATTGATGCCATTCAAAGAAAAATATTTATATGTACTTACATACATATGTACATACTTTCCCAGTTCATAGTTCACTTTTAGTTCACTTTCTTCTAATTTGAATTGCTTATTAGTTTCGAGACCTTTTGGCAGAACTCTGCCACTGTTAATCATATAAAGCTGAAATAGTACAACGAAAAGCTATCTCCCTCCGCCTGTCTTGTTTGGCCAATAGTTTTCCTTCAGGTGAAAATTTCCTATTGAAATTTTCCATTTAAGCCTCTCAGCTGTCTTTCGATGAGAAGGGGGAGTAAGTCTGGTAATTAGGCGAAATACTTATTGTGGATCAGGGTCTCCCTCTCTCTTTCTCTTGAAAAAGATGTGTCCATTGAGATACAGATACTAAAGACACAAAAGATACAAATGTTTCTTCTGGCTGCCCCGCCAGGCAGCGCACTTGAGTCCTGCTTTTGTTTTCCTACCGCGGCGCGGAGCGTAATCCAAAAATGTTTTGTTTTATTAATTAAAGAGAATGCAAAGCTCTTGTGAGGCAACGAATGGGCAGGGAAGGGAGTGATAAGAGGATGCGGGAAAGCTTCTACTTGGATTAAAATTAAAACCAGAAGAAAAAATTACAATTTTTGATGGACGACGATGAAGATACACTTGAAAATGCAGCCGACAGCTAAAGAGTGATATGAAAAATCCCATAAGTGAATGTTTCCAAGAAAGTTTCTTGAAAATCTAAGAAATAAATCATTTCCTTTTTAGAATTGCCTGAACATCTTTAGACCCGTTTTTTAATACAAATCACGTACCACTCTAATCATTTTCTGCATTGAAAATTATGATGCTCTTCCCGGGGGAAAGGGTATTTTATAACAAGAGAAAATCGCAGAACAGAAGCGGAAGAACATAACAGTACACAGTGAAAATAGTGGTTAAAAAAGGGAGGGGGGGGGGGGGGAAAGAAAAAGAACAGGAGAAAAAAAAGGGGGGGCAAAAGGAANAAGAGAGCAAGAGAGAGCGAAACAAGAAGCAACAATTTCTTTCCCTGTTTTCTACGCACAAAATCTGCAGACTTTTTTTTGTACTTTTAAAGATTTTTTTTTTGCAACATAATTGGAATTTCCTTTTTCCTGTTGCTTCATTTTGTTGCTCTCCCTCTCTCTTTCGGTCTTCTACTCTTTTATATTTTGTTGTTCTGCTTCTGCTTCTGTGTTTCTTCAACATCGTTCCTTGTGTCTTGTTGTCAAGTGGCACACAAATGCGAAAAGAAACTCAAGAGGTTGCTTGTCCCAGCCCCACCGCTTGACCACTCTCTCTCTCCCATGCACCTGAGAAATATTCCCCACTTAAGAGACAGAGGACAGAGTGAGAGAGAGAGGTACGCACTCTGTTTCTTCAGAACTGGAAACTGGAAATGAAAGATGGTCAGCAGAAGATTTCAGTGGGGGAACATAATCGTCATGTGGATTTTATTGTAAAGTACTCTACGCGTATGCATGTACGGTGCGGGCCAAAGATGTACAAGACTAGATCTTAAAAATAAAGATATCAGAAAATTATTAAACAAATTTAATTATTTTTTGTTGCCTCAATGTCGAAAAGCTGTCCCCATTTTGATAGCCACGAAACGCACTGTGGAGCCCATTAACAAAAGCGACAGTGAATGGAGTGGGAAGAGAGAGAGAGAGACAGGAGGAGGCCACCCATTAACGGTATACACTGACTAACTAACAGCTTTTCTCTCAGACGTCACTCCTTTTTCACTCCCCTGCTTGTCTCGGGGAAAATCGCCTCACAAATTAAGCTGGTTTTTCGGTGCCTTTTGCTAATTAGGGACTGTCCACTCGCTAAGGCACTCTCTCCTTTATGGCAGCTAGGCAGGCGGAGTGGCAGCTCTCCTTCTGCACCCCCTCTTCTGGCTTCTGTTGCTGCTGTCGTACAAAGACAGCTTTTCCACCAAGAAACTTGAAGAGAAAATGTCTAAACAAAGCTTCCACTTCTTGAGAAAGAGAGCAGCGCATCAATTGGAGCAGAGAAAGAGAGCGAGGGATGGGGTTCTGAGAAAGGCCACCAAGTAGAGGAGTGGACTTTTTAAGACACAGATCTGCGATTGAAGCAGCAACACTTCTGGGCCATAGAAACTCTACCAAATGTTAAGGCACCTTTTTACTCGCTGCAGTACAGTGCGTTTCGTGACCATCAATTGATCGTTTAAGGATTTAACATGCTCAAACTGAAAGCCTTCACATCCACTCTGTTTCGTGGCTATGAAAAAAGTACACGTTGATAGGCTTTTCCTTTTTGTGTGTCATGATTCCATGACGCTGGCTTTTCGGCTTGTTGCAAGTTTTCTTTTTCTTCGTCATTAAATCCCACAGTAAGGGAGCAAGCATCAGCGTTAATTAATTTAACTTTGTTACTGTTTTTAGAACCTCCCAAAAAGTCTGGAGTCTGAGGTTTGGTTTTTTGGGTTCCCTCTACAAAAAACCGGATGCGTTAATTGCTTGGGAAGTCTGTTTTTTCCAAGAGAAGATAAGCGCTCTCTACTCCACAGACGGGAGAAAGTGCCGCACCAGATGACAAGTCATCATTGGCTCTCCCATTTGTTTGATGTTCTATAATTCTAGTATTTTTCATTGGTATAAAACACAAACATAACGACCTTTACTGGGTTATCAAAAAACCTGGACCATCACACACGTGAGCTTCATTGAGGGGTTTCTCACGAATGGGGCCACCCAATATAGATATTACGTGATTTTGAACAATGAATTCGGCATGGACCAATTCTATATTCCATACTTAAAGATCAGGCCCATCTACATACATACCCTCATGAGCAAACGTAACAAGCAAGCCCGAACTGGTGAGGCCTAACTGTGCATTGCAGTTTGAGGTGTGATATGAGGTCTGGGCAGGTTCCATGAATTTGAAATCTGTTCCTAGAGGTCCCATAAAAGTGAGATCTGCTATTCGCTTATGTTAACATCTCTTTCTTGTTGCGTAATCTTCAAAATCAAGTGTTTGTCCAACGTTTCGTGTTTTTTTTTATGGGACCGCAAGTCAGGTGCTGCTCTGCCTTACTCTCAAAAAGTATCTGTAAATTGTATCTGTATTCTGTCTGTAATTTATGACTTTAGAGCCTCGTAGTTAAAACAAATATTGACTCTGGAATTTTCGTTTGATTGCGATAAGGAGCATTATACTCCTGTGTGTTTTGTTTTTCTGCATTTGGGATGTTGTTTTGGGTCTTTCGTAGTTTCTATGCGAGTATTTGCGTAGAGTTTTCTTCAGGGTCAGGCGGCCGGCGGCATGCGGCAATCAGACAATCAGGTAACCAGAAAGTGCTCAGGTACTCTACGGGTAATTTGTTCGGATTATAGCCCGTCCTTCCATCTGTCTGTTACTTTAAATAAACACCCAAATCTTAGAAGAATAAACTGCTGATAAGAGAGCGACTAGTGGTTTTGCCTTGTTGCCAGTTTCCATATGCTAACTTTATCTTTTGCGATGGAAAATTCTCGTCTTTTACGTACTGTATATGTACTTATGATGTAATTTATCTATCCATCTGTCAAGTGTTATTAAGATTGTTCAATTTAAAGAGGTATCAAGGGGATTTAGATGGATCTTTCATGAATATATAATCGAGTTTTGAAGTGAAAAGTGATCCAATGTATTTTTTTAATCGGCAACTCCAATTTCTAATTATAAATGGCGGGAATATGTGTGGACGGACGGTGTGTGGACTGCAAGTCCAATTGTGGAACTTATTCACTCACCTATTAGCGAGCAGCTGCACATCAGCAACGCTGCCCAGACAAGGGACAGCGGCGGCGTCCGTTTTCCCATTTTGTTATTTTTGTTCCTTCTTCCTCTTATTCTGTCTTTTCTGCTTCTTCGGTGTCTCTTCCACTGGTTCTGCTCGCTTCTTGTTCGCTTGCACAAAGTTTAGTCAAATTTTTGGATCCACAGGAAAAAAAATGTTGAAAAAATTACAGTTTCTTCTGTCAATGTTGTTTCTGCTTTTGGGTGTGTATGGTTTTCTGCAAGAAAGAAAAGAGAGAAAGAGAGGCGGGAGCCAAGGGTTAAGTAGTGACAAATCGTTTAATATTTCAAAAGATGCAAAAGGCAGGGTTTTGTTTTTACCAAATGCCAAAGTTGGCCTTTTAACTGCCATTAAGATTGTGGGAGAGAGGGTCGCGGGGACAGACGCATTTGCTGGAGAGCGTCATTCCATGGCCGGCGCTGCGTCACACGCCAGCAATTTCATTGCAGAGAGCGAAACAGAGACTGGCAGCAGCAGCGTCGACAGCGACCGCAACAGCAGTCAAAGAAGAGAATAACTTGTCCACACATATCCACACTTGCATGAGTGTGTGCTTTGTCTTGGCAGCAGGTTTCTTCCAAGGTACATGTCAGACAAGGGTGAAGCATTGTTTAAACCCTTCATAAGTGCCCTGGCAATACCTCATCGTTGTATTCATATACTCTGCAATTTTGTTCTTTGCTGTCACTGCGCCGCGCGCTGCTTCTGCTTCTGCTTTGGCCTGTCTGTTCTTTGTTGACGTCGGCGTCGCTGCCACTTCGGCCAGTTTTGTAACGGAAATTACAGCGGCGGCCCCTCTCTGCAGTCGAAACACGTAGCAGCGGCAGCGACAGCGGCTGAGGAAGGGCATAAAATGGAACGAGCGGGGGTGGTAGAGCAAGAGACCTGAATCGCATATTTAAACAGTAAAAATGTTATGGCATATCTTCTCTTAATAAATAAATAAATATACAATTTCCAATCATTTGTATTGTCTTTATTCTTCTCTCTCTCTCTCTCTCTCTTGATCTTTATCTTTTATCTGTTAATGTCACCCTCTCTATCTCTCTCTCACGCTTATCGGAAGAGGGAGAGCGCACCTTTGATTAGCGGTTTGTTTGCTGTCTGTTTGTCGATAAGGCACCTTTGACTCGCTCTCTCTCTCTCTCTCTTATTTATAAGAGGCGTCCTTGTGGGAAGAGAGCGGTCAACAGGTAATGGTGCCCCTCCCACTAGATCTCCTGCTCTAGCAAAAGGTTTCTCCTGGCAACGCCATGTGTGTCTACCGTTATTACTGGGGCGACCAATCGATATTTTAATTTACTCTCATTACTGGGGGCCACTCTGTGTCGTTCAATCGATACTTGGGGCAGGCCTTGGCCCCGCTCAAATAACGTGGCTCCTTCCGAACGCTTGACATGGCGAAAGTTGTATTACAAAATATTAGCCCTAAAATATGCATAAAGTTTGAATAAAAAGAAGACAAATTCATACACATAACGCTAATTATGAAAAGGGGGAAACTTTTGTCATAGAACAGGGGATGGTGGAGAGGATTGGAAAATCTGTTCATTAAAGTTAAAAACTTTTCCCTTGAAATTCGAGAATTATTAATGCGGATGTCATAGTGATTGGATTTCCGACTTTTTGACGTCCTTTAAATAAGAAGATAATTTCGGTCATTGTATGACATTTTTGATGGATATCTTAGAAAATCGAAATAAAAAACATAAATAAATACATACATACATACATATGCACATATACTGAAGTTTGTTACAAGCGAATTTTCAGAAAGAGGAGCGATACTGCATGACGCACGATAATGTTTTCAAGGTCCAAGGTAAAAACAAATTGAAATCGTTTAAACTTTAAAGGCATGGTTCCATCAGAAAATATTTACATGCCAGAGGAGGAAGCACTTAATCTTTCGGGTAAATACACTTTTCTCAAATGTTCTCATTTGTTATATGAATTCATATAAATTTAGGTTTGAAAATCTGCAAATAGTTGGTTTATTTTCGCAACGATTTTCCCACAAATATAAGCTTAAGAGAATGTCGAACAACTATTGGAAATGGAGCTTAAAACGAAGTGTAACTCAAATTAAATTGCTAGTTGCATCAAAAAGTTGCAAGAAATGTGTAAAAAAGATTAGCATTGAGGCAACGGCCGCAGTCAACGACAGTTTTCCCTTCTTTTTCTCGTCATTAAATAAGGAAAATCAGATTTGCGAAGTTTAGAAACATTTTAGTGCTGCACAGAAAAAGCACAAATTTGATTTGAAAATTGGATGATCTGCCGCCTACCCCATGCCACTTTTACTCTCTCTCTCTCTCTCTCTCTCTCTGCAGTGTGTGTGTGTGTGTGTGTAGGGCACACACAAGTTTTGGCAGCAGCACTCGCCTTCATTGCAGTAATTTTACGATGCAGGAGCCCTGCGGTTGAGCTTCACTTGCCCTCATATTCATACATCGAATTAGTTTCGGGTATAAAAAGGATACAAGTAAAAGTTTGCCACACAATGGAGATGCAGCACTTTTCAGCAGAGGCATGGCATTGATAATGGAAGAAATGTTCATTGTCATCGTCAACAGCAGATATCTCAGATTCAAGGGAACTTGCTGCACTTCGTATTGGAACCTTTGGTTTTGAATTCAGCTAGTTTTGGCAATAAATATTTGTTAAAGGAGAAGTCCGTAGAATGCTTAATTTTGACACAAATCTAGGGTTTCATTCCTAAACATTATTTATAGTTTGTATTGCATTGTATTAGGCAGTTAATTTAAGATAATCAACGCATTCGCTTTACTAAAACGGCATTTGGGAAAAATTTTGCATACATTTAAATCATAATTGAACGATATTTTACAATCTTATTTTATAGTTACATATTTTCCCGGTTTGTTTTTGTTCCTTTTTGAGTTTTCTATGTTCAATTATTCAATAAAAATAAAGCCCTAAACATCTACCACAATATTCGTTCCAATATCAATTATTCCTTTAAAAATACTTTGCAGCAAAAAAAGGATTTTCCTATTGGGAATATGTAGTTTGGGAATTTCGTTAAACTTTTTGGGTGGCACACTTTAGGGAATTTAGCGCATAGTTTTATCAAAACTACAATAAAAGCGGTGGAAATTATTTGTCAACACAAAAACACGTACCAAGCGTTATGTGGAATTAACTACGGCTTAAGAGGAATTCCC
Organism: Drosophila guanche; assembly: GCF_900245975.1. Classification (NCBI taxonomy): domain Eukaryota; kingdom Metazoa; phylum Arthropoda; class Insecta; order Diptera; family Drosophilidae; genus Drosophila; species Drosophila guanche. The sequence goes on from NW_022995760.1 coordinate 633,324, forward strand.
TAGAGGAATGCTTCATCTGGTCCATTTCTTTGTTTTTTTGTTCGATTCTAACTCTTTTAGAATAAGTTCCTACTCCTCCACAAATACCCATAGGAATAAAAATACACAAGTAAAAAGTTTTGAGAAAGATATAATAATCCCATAATAATATTTCCCTTCGGAATTCTTTTTCTGCTGAGTATTTTCATAAAAATTCGATTTTAACGAGGTTTCCATTTGCGAAATTCTTCTTAGGTTGAATTTCTATGTAGTTTTCACATTTTAGTACTCGTAGTACTTGTTTTTGTTGTTCCATGGGAACCACCATTTTAAGCTTGTAGTATTATTGCTTAAGAAGTTGACTTTCTTTCTAGTTTTTTCTTTGTTGCCAACAACTGCCAGTTGACTGACTTTTAGCGCCCAGTGTGTGACTCAACCAAAAGTTGAAATGAAAAAAAATACACTAACAAAAGCGGCATAGGTATTGTGTGTCGGACGGCGGCGTCAGACACGGCGCGCGGAGACCGGGCCCAAACCTGTTTTTTATTATTTGTTGTTTTTGTTGTTTCCCGTGTAATTTTGTGTTGTTGTTTGAAGGTTTTTCGCTGCGTTTTGAATGCACATTTTTCCGTGGCAAAGCATAGCACAACATAACCGATTTTTCAAACACCAGAAAAATGATAAAAAAAAAACAAAGTAACGTAAAGCTACTGCGGGGCACGTGACTCAACAACAATAATAATAATTGTGCAAATATGCCAGCAGAGAACAGCGTGATTGGGACAGAGAGACACGGGGGAGAGAGAGAGACACTTTAGTGTTTGTCACTTAAAAAAAAAACAGCAACAGAAATGCCGCCAGCGTTTATTTTTGGCCTACAAAAATAGGGAACTCTCGAGGAATTTTCATGGTTTTTTGTGGTTTATTTTATTACCAATTTTGTTGTAATTGTTTTAACTGTTGCACACACATACACTGACGGTGCGCGGTACGTACGCGGCAACACATGCACTCACACGAACGCGACGGCAGAGGCGGGAACGCGGCCCGTGGAAGCGAGTGAAACGTAGACAAATTGTCGTAAAAAGTTGTTATTAATATCAAAATCGTTGATAGTTGATATCACAAAATGAAGAGTTGTTTCAGTGGCCGCGGCCGTTTTGCTTGTGCCGTTACAAATTTCAAAGATTGGGGGGGCAAGGCCGTTTGTTTCAAATGCGCCTCAGATGTTGCTGGTGCTTCAAATGTTGCGCGGCAGCAAAAGCGTGTTGCTGATGTAGAAGAAAGGTGTGGACAACGGGCAGAACGGGTGGCAAAGAGCAACACATGTGAGGTAAGATCCACCTCTTTTGCTGCATATACCATGATCGCTTATCGATCAAACCAAAGAGAGCCGAGACTCAGACTTGCGTTTCAAGCATGAGCACAAATATTGCGGCAACATGCTGTCGCGCCACACAAGAGCAGCGACGTCAGCGCAGACAGCGACAGCGGAAACACCCGAATGTTGCCAGCGAGCGAGAGCTGCGCTGCCGGCACAGTGGAGCAACCGTTAGTCGCTGAACTGCGAAAGAGAGGTTGAAAGCAGAGGCGAGAGCAGAGAACATGTCATGTCAGGCAAGGTCAAGCGTATGTACTTGTTTTGTAACATTTATTACAGCGGCTCGTAAAAGCTTGACACGAATTTCGCTGCTTAAAAGTTCTGTTGCAAAATAAGTTTAGAGAAACTCTACGAAAGAAGGCGAGGCGAGCAATGGGGCCCACTGTGTGATCAAAAACACGTCGCAACAGTATACATGTGTATATATGTACAATAAAAGAGTACTGAGTAGTTGTGTCTGCTGAGAATTTATTTGTATGCGTTATACACTGTTCTTCCCACTGTTTCAGCGTGTTGCCAGTTGATCAAAAGCGACGCGCGCGGCAGTTCGAAATGTCGTGCAACCTTACGCCTGGCAACATTTCGGCGGCCACTTGTTGCCTAAGTTCGAAACGGCAGGGAAAAATCTCGTTTTTATACCCGGTAAATAGAAGAGTAAATAGGGTATATTGTATTTGTGCGAATAACGGCTGTATGTAACGCACAGAAGGAAACGTTTCCGACCCAATAAAGTATATATATACTTGATCAGCATCAATAGCCGAGTCGATAGAGCCATGTCTGTCTGTCCGTCTGTCCGTCTTGTTTGTCGGCTACTTCTCAGAGACTATACGAGCTAGAGCCACCAAATTTTGGCTCCGGACTACTGTATGCTCACACTGAAACCAGTTTTTTCAAAAATGAGCCAAAATTTGAGAAAACACCGCTGAGGTGCAGATGCACTATTGTCCCAATGACCAGTTTTGGTGGCTGTTTACGCCAATTAGCCAAATTATGGCCCGGAGCAATTAGTATTTTGTATAAGTAAAATGAATTTTTGTAGCATTAAGCTATTGAATTGTTGCATTTACGACATACTGACAGAAGCTTGTTGCTATAGAACATACATGTGATATGTGAATACGATAGAGAAAGAGGAAGAACATGCATTTAATAGGTCAATATTGAAATTGAAAAGAAGAAGAGATTAAATTGATTTGAATTCCGACTCGGTCGAACCAGCAGCACTTGGCTTTTTATTTCGAGATTTTGATTCCGAACTGGTTGCGAGGAGTTGCGGAAACAGTGGCCAAAAGCTAATTTAAGTTAATTTAAGTTAAAACCAAGACTCGGTTTTTAACGCTCTGTATTAGAAAAAGAGTGACCATCAAAGTTGCGTATAAGAAATTTTCATAGGTGGCGCCACTTTCGAAAAGTCTGCTGTGAAACTTATTGCACAGAATGTGCAGTGAAAAAGTACCAATTTTATTGCTGTTTTAAATATCTCATAAATTGGAAAATAGGATTAACTGATAAAATTTGTTTGATGCATTTTATTTAGTGGGCTTTTTACTACGTGTTCTGTAATGTGAACGATATCTAGTGGTTGGCGATGTGTTCTACATCTAGATGTAGTCCTGAGTGCCGGGTATAAAAGTTGTGACGCGTAAGAAGCATCTCACACGTCCCTTCTCGTTAATTGTTGCTGTCAATTAGGCAAGCCACGGCCCCACCCAAACCCACCAACCACACTAAAATCTTAGCCACGTTCCAAATGCAATTTAGCAAATGAAAATTGCGTCTCTGCCATGGGTTTTGTATACCCTTTTTCCTACGGGTTACTGCGTAACTCCTGCTGCGGATAATCGTGATTGTGGATTGCTTTTATCATTGTTTTTTCTTTAGTTTTGCTGCCAAGCGTTGAGCAATTTATCAATGGGCAAGCGGAGCGGAGGCACTACCCCACACCCACTGCCCTGCCACACGGATCCGTCAGTAGTGCACTCACTCCCATAGACCTACCCACTCCCACTCCCACTCCCACTCCCTCCCCCACCCACCAATCCACCACCATTGTCCATTTGGCTGGCAATAAGTGATTTATAGGATTGTTATTTTGTCGTTGATGTCGCACTTTCGCTGCGCTTTATTTATTGCACTGTCTCCGGAACACGGACTCCGGACGACTGGCATGCCATGCCCCCGTTTGTGGCAGTGACAGTGTTGGCTGGTAGGGTAGGTGGTACCACCGTTTCGCCCGATCTCACCCGATTTGCCCCGATTTGAAGTGTGTTAATTTTTCGTTTCCAACAAACGCATTTGCCATGCGAATTCACGAATGGTTATGGAATTGGCATCACTCGCGAGGCTGATACCTGACTGTGGGAAGGTCTCTCTTTTCCTTTGCTCACTCCCTGTCCTTACTTCATGCTTCATTAGCAAATGGCTTTGACCTTTCAACTGAATCACTCACCACGGCTGCTGCTGCTGCTGCTTCTGATGGCAAATTGAGACGGGAATACATCGATTGAATTGAGTACTTTGTTACTTGGCACACTCCATGTCCTGATGTGTCACATCTCGCCATGTAACTCCTTCTTGCAGATCAACTCCACGCTGCCACAGAGGCATTGATTGCACGCACTGACAGTGGGGTCTTCCGTGGATAGGTAAATTCCTATTTCTTACAAACAAAAACAAAACACTTGCAGCGCACGTAAACATTGCAAATTCCGGAGTTGCCACCCAGCTGAAAAGCAGAAACTAGTGAGAGAAAACACATAAAAAATGAGATAAAATATTGCGCGCAGCGATGGGTTGAGTTTTCACCTATCTTCCCATTCTCCTACTCTTTTTGTGTGCAGACATTTGTAGAAACAATAAGTCGACATAGTCCCACAAGTCCCATAGGTACAATAATAATTCACATCGCGCCTATGGGTCGCCGCCAGACCGTTAAACGCATGGCTTCGTTTTTTTTTTTGTATACAAGCTTAGTTTTGTTTACTTTTGTTCATTTATGTTGATTGCAGACCGTTGCACAAGTTAAAAAGCATCAGAAATCATTGCCGAGGCCACAGGCACGGACTCGGTTACATCCTGAAGAGGAAAGCGCGTGGTCAGCAGAGGTGCAGCAACAAATGTGCAAGTGCCGGGCAAGTGCACTCAACTAAATGCTGAATAGACATCGATGAGGGTCAAATATTTGACACCCAGGTACTCGCAGCTACTCCGCTACTTTTCTGAGGATCCATGATTGTGAGCTGGTATGAATACTTTTCAGGAACAGCAGCACAAGGAGTGGGGCTCTCTTGGAGAAGGAGCTGCAGGCTAAATCCCCCGAAGCAGTTGTAGAATATAACCATCGACAATGTACGTGAGAGGAAAGGAAGCAAAGGAGAACCCTCTACGGACACCAGGAGACCCTTTACGTGTGCTACTCGAAGGACTGTGGACTACTGTGGTGCGTATTTGGCATATTGGCGTATTTCCTGGGCTTCTAATTTGCCAGTCTCCAGGAACTTGGTATGACAAAGGTTCTGTTCTTTGCTGTCGGGGGGTACAGTACGGTCTGCGGTCTACGGTCTATAATAGACATTGGCAGAGGGAAACTAACTTCAATCAGTGGAATTGTGCAGACAAATGAAGACATCGAAGATATTAGAGAACGAATTCGGTGCATTGGGTGGTCCCCAAAATTAATCTCAAATGATCTCTGGAATCGCTGTAGTTTGTTCTGTACCAATTTGTACCTCAGATCGGGTTCATGTCGGCTTCAGATTCAGTAAGCGGAGCAGGGTAGGGGAAGCAACTGGAACACCTGCATGAGTGCTGCAGAGCGGAGCTATCGAATTACCTCGCTTACCTCGCTGCTCCCGAAAATCATTATAAAATGGTTAATAACTCTATAAGCAATTAGAGGGCAGGCCCTCATCTATGCTCTGGCCAAGCCACTGGCAACGACGAACAGACAGAGAGACAGACAGAGGGACTGACAGGTTTTTGTCTGCCCCATCGAAAGGCGACAGACTCTGAGCCACTGACTGACTAATGATGGTAGCGGATAAGACAGCCACAGACCCACAGTCATTCACATTTACAAAGCAAATGATGGATTATTGTTTTCCCATTGCACAAGGTACACAAAGATGAAGCCACAGATACACTCGGAGGAGAGGTGCCAACGTTATAAATTGATATTTAAGTATTCGCTTCATGAGTTGATTTGCCAGGATAATGGCGGCACAAATCAAAGTTCGATTCGCTCTTCTTTCCTTTCCTTTCTTTTTCGAAAAAAGAACAAGCTTATAAGGAAACTTTGGACTCTTCATTAAAGCAATTAAATAATATTTTTAGCTGAAACATGAACTTGATTGCTTTGGTAACCCTTGGATATCATGATGAGGATCTCCCTCATGAGGCACTCTTGTCTTTTGGGCTCAACAAGTCCACAACAATGATGAGTGTCTCATTAAGTGAATATAGTGCAGTGTTAGGGACCCCTTGGACCCCATCTGGACTCCATTCGATGGGCAAACCCTTCGCGTAGCCCTTTCCGCAGTTTGCAAACAAGACCATGTTGAAAAAGGGTCTCATTAAACCATCAGACGATGGACAGTAAATGGACATGAAGTATTTTCACAGTTGACCTTTAATGGGTGTCTCCTGCCACACTTCCTGCCTGGCAGGACAGCGTCCGGCATGACCGCAAAAATGACAAAACTATGCGGAAAATATCCACACAGGCCTGGACCGGGGGTAGCGACCCTTCTACAGGTCTCTCTCTCTCTCTCTCTCTCTGCCCAGCCCTTTCAGCACACAAATATTTACAGCTCGAAGGATATATACCCTTTTCGGTGGGTCGTACGCCTTGTATGTATAGCTCAAACTGTGTCGTTTCAGATGGTCTGTCGAAACTGATTAGAATTTAATGAATACTTCATATAGAACCACTCCATAAACTCTCCCGAATCTTCTCAGAATCTGCTCCATAAAATGTATTCCCTGGAATATTTATGTTGTTTTTGTAGTGCATTTAGTGCTGCGGCTTTGGGTTGCGAGAATTTCCATCTCCTTGCGGATTGTTTAATTGTTTGTTGACCTTTTAGCGTTTGGCGCGTGACCGGGTCCATTTGTTCCCATTTCTCGTACCAACTGCAGGGGAGAGGGAGAGCGCACGCGTGACCCTTCCCCCTAGCCAAGGCACCCCCTGACCTGCGCCCTCGCATTGTTTTAAAAACATTTCGACCCCTTGGACATTTCTGCTGGACTTTGCCATTTTCGGTTTTCAATTAAATTGCCAAAAATTATTGCCTTTTGGGTGTGGAATCGGGGAATAAGAAATCGGGCATCAGGCCACTAGCCGGGGGGTCGGCAGGGGTGTGGAAACTGGGTGGGTGGGGGTCTGCCATTGGGTAACAGTAATTGTGGCCGGTTGCCGTTTCCTGTTGCGTCTCAAACGATTTGATTTAATTGAATGAATTTCTGTTTAAATTTAAGCAGAAGAGGGAGGAAGAGTAGAAAAAGGTCACAGCTATTTAAAATTGTTTTTAGCAACATTAAAGTGCGAAATGGACCTTCCAATAATGAACTCCAAAATGACTAAAGGAGTGGGAACAATCGAAATCGAGTTGCTCCCTCTTTATGTAGGATACAATTGAACAGAAACTTCCATGTAACTCGGATTGAAAGTCGCAGAAATGAATGAAATAAAATCCTTGAACTACTCTTAGCCAGAAGAAAGTGAACAAGTATGAATTAAAGGTACAGTCACCGCCTCATTGGCCAATATGTGTGAAATCACCTGGCAACAGTCTGAATTTCCACGGACATTTAATGGCATAATACTGATGGATGGCTACTCTGCTGCATTCAAATGTAAGCCGAAACCGAGCGAATGGCCAAACCACAAAGAGAACAAAAAGGAGAGGCGTAGCACGGGGATGGGGATGGGGATGGGATGAGCACATCCCTAGGTAAGGACAATTAGCGTCGGCCGCAGCTAATTATGGAACCAGTCGCCGCGGGTGGTGGTCATGTCCACATTCACATTCACGAAGCAAAAGCAAAAGCAAAAGCAGAAGCAGAAGCAGAGGCTGTGGGACCTTGGCTTTAGCTCATTTGCGGTTCAATGCTCGGACCAAATTTCACTTTCTTTCCCTGTCCGGCGAGTGGAATGCATAGAGGACAAGGGTGTAATGTATGTAACAAAAACGAACACTCGAGGAGTGGGAATTACGGAGTAGCAGAAGAGAATATCTATTTAGAATCAAAAATCATCAAATAGTCACCTGCAACATCAGCAGTTGCCAATCCATTAAATAACCCTAAATTTCAATTATATTTGATTGCTTTTTGCAGCAAGTAAAAGCTGCAAAAGTGTTCTCCAAATGACTCCACTACTCCCACAGTGCAGCACATCTAAGAGGTATTATTAGAGTCGGCATGCAGACAGCTCCACTCTCATGTTTGTTTACGTTGACACTTTTCGCATAGCATAGTGAGATTGTGAGAACCTTAATTAACTTTCGAGGGCAAATGATATTGCAGACGGGCGACGCCGCCGCCGCGTCGTCAACGAGGCTGGGTCCATGGGTGCCACTAATCCAGGACAACAGCAGGGGCCATACTCGCATTGTATTCGTTTTCGTATTCGTATTCGTTGTGCGGTGTGGTGTGTGGTGTGTGGTATGCTGCATGCAACGTGAGCAGGACATCCGAGACGCAACCATCCGAAAACAAACAAACAAACAAGGACCACGACTGGGACGGACTTTCCCTTGACTCTTCCTCTCTCTCTCTTTCTGAGAGGACATTGCCCGCGGATGTCCGTGTTCTTTTGTTGCATTTGGTTGCCATGACGCGTGCCCCTTCATCATACCCCCGCCCATGCCAAAAGTGAAACTGGAAGCGCCAAATCGTTAAACATTTACAACAAAACAAAAAACAAATCCCACTGGCAACATGGCATTGTAGGCGAGCTGCAAGCTACCCAGAAACCAGAGCGCCTGGCAGCTTAATGGGAATAGTCAGGTAATGAGTGTCCCAATCAATGCAATAATTAGCAGCTTTAAATATTTGAAATATAATTCTCTAGCTTTAACACAGCATAAATAAAGCCTTTTCATGCTGCCAAACTACAGAGAGATAAATGTCCATAATTAGTGTGAATATTTTCGTTTTTCGTAGCTGCTTTCGTGTCCTCTGCGGATCACATACACATTACCTGGAAAGCAATCAAATAATTAAGCAGGAACCAAGAGCCCATGGATAAGTCAGCCACATAATGCTGATCCGTAATTTATACATGTACACACCTACCGCCTTGAGTGGACACCGCGCCTGCAGTGGCATGGCCTGGCATTCGCTGCCCCATGAATAACATTCCAATTTTACACCTACTCAAGCGTAATGGGGAAAGGCAATCGCTGGTGGGCCGCCTAACCACAGACATCCTGCCGGTTAGACACCAACACCCGTATCAGCGCCCACACAAAGGACCCACACACCTGAGCGCAAGTCGTCCGAGTGGCCAGTACTCGTACTCGTCCTTTGCCTTTGTCCTTTGCCATTTGCTCATTATGCCATGTGGTCACACAAAAAATGTCTGCATGTGGTGCGGTGGTTAACAATGCTGCTTTGATGCTATAGTCTACAGTCTATAGCTACCATATATATATACCCGCTTTATGTACATATATACTGAGACTCTAGCGGCTTAATGGTGTGAATACTAAAGACCTGAAGGCTACCCCTTAACGATTGATTCCAAGAAATTGAAACACCAAACAAAAGCGAGCCAAAACCCAAATAAAAGTCTACAAAAAATGTATAATTTTTCAGCATTCTCATCGGATTTATATACCTTTATTTTGATCGCCATTCTGTGTGGGGTATACAAAAATGTAACAAAATAATTTTCATGGGGGTGGGGGGGAAACACTTCCGTGGGGAGAGGAAGTTGTGCAAATTTAGGGCTTCAAGCATGCCAGCCGCGGGAGTAGAATGTAGAATGTAGAATGTAATGCGTTGCTATTAAACGCATTACTGGCTGCTGGCTGCCGCCTGGTGTCCCCTGCCACACTGCCACACTGCCTGTCACTTTGCCATGGATACTCTCAATGGCGGCCGTGGAGGCAGGTGCGGCAAGTGTGAAAGCAGGCCAAGAGTCTGGTATTTTTTTCTGTGTGTGTGTGTGTGTGTGTGTCTGCCATAATTATTAGCTTTGAGCCCAGATAGGGCCCGACGCGTCGCACGTCTCCGAAGGACGCTTTGTTGTGGTCAACAGGATGGGGTTTCCACAGCCCACGCCACGTGTTGGCAGGACAATGCCAAGGACCGAGGCTGGTTAAATGGGTTGCGCTTTATGCGATCTGAGATCATATTTTGCTGCACAATGTGTAAATGGGAACATAAAGGCACACAAAGGGCAGGGCATCAAGGGAAATGAAGGTACTCCAAGAAATTTTAAGAGCTTCCCAGAGCTCATACCACATTTAAAGACATTTCTAGATAGATCTTCAGCTTCTTGATCCTTCAACAGTGCCTGAAACGCACTTAAAACCAACCAAAAAGTATCCCAAGGGTTTCCAGTTTCCAATTGTTCTCTGGGGGAAAGAACTCCCCCTCACCCGAAACTGGATCACAGCCAGGGGGAATCTAGAGTTTATTTTAGAGTTTTAATTAGATAGTCGCTAATTGGTGATCTAAACTGTGCTACCAGCATAAATGGTCATCTAATTTAGATTCGATTAAATGTTTAACCAACGGCTGACCAAAGAACCAATTGAGCAACGATAGAGCCAGACAAACCCAAACAAAAACGAAGCCCAAACCCTGACGGAGTTGGAGTAGGAGTATGAGGAGTATGAGAGAACGCGAAGGCGAAGGCGAAGGCGAACCGTGTGAATGTAATCCGATCGGTTTTCTAACCGCAAGAACCTGCTGTGCCTCCCCAAATAGTATACCGAAAAAAATACCCTATAGAGATCCAAAAGTTCCGGGGGGATTGGCGGGTTCGTTGTGCTATTTATCGATGAAAGCGTGTCTATTGTTTGAGTGTGCGTGTGTGTGTGTGTGTGGATGGTATGGTTTAAGGTTACCCCCCAGGAAATGTCAATATTTGTCATTACCGCGTGGCATTTTCTAGCGAATTTCTTTAGTTTTGGGTTTCGACATTGCACCGCACCGCACGGCACGGCACGGCACGGCTTTTGTCTACATATTCTACACTGCTCGGTGTTCCCGGGGTTCTGTTCTGTTCTTTCGGTTTCAGAGTTTTAGATTTGGGTTTGGTTTTTGGCCGGCTTTCCCTTTGTCAACGCACAAAGGCCGCCGTTCCCGTTCCCGTACCGTTGTTGATTATGTAAGAAATGAAGCGCCCGAAATGAAGACGCAGTCTGGTTGGGCCTGGCCCCTCTCTATTTGCCATCACCAAACACACTGCCAGCGGAAATGCAGACCAGATCGGAACAGAACAGAACAGACCAGACCAAGCCAGGCCAGGCCAGAACTGGGCTTGGTTTTCCCACTGTTTGCCCAGTCGACTTGTGTTTCTTCCGTTTCCGATAATCGGATATGTATACAAACGTAGGGTACAGGCGGAGACAGTCGGACAGGGTATGCAAATTATCCTTCCAGCTATCTTTCGACACTCAAATTGGATGGGAATGAGGTGCAGATCGCTTTGACTTATTTCGCGAGTGCTCCTCAGAGTTTGCTCCCAGCTGGAGAAGACTTTTATGGGACTTCAATCTGCTTAAAATGCAGCAAAGAATGTGCTTTAAATGTTATTTTAAAATTGTTATTTATCAATTCTTTTAGCGTGACTACAACAAAGCTGCAAGGGGCGACGCAAGAGGATTTCTCCTGCACACTTTGACCCAATGCGACTCGTGAGCGTGACCCACGAAATTTCCACACTTCAGCGTCCATCTTTGTGGCCGATGAAGGAGTTATGCGATGTAACAGAGTCTAGTAGCTGCACTCAGAATTCCTTTAAGAAGCAGGAGGACACAACTGCGACGATGGTGATGCGTATCCAGACGGCACCTATTTAATATAAACGAGAAGGGACGTGTGAGACGCTTCTTACGCGTCACAACTTTTATACCCGGCACTCAGTACCACTTCTGCACCTTAGCGGTGTTTTGTCAAATTTTAAATATTTTCTTCATCTGTCATATGCATCTACAACACTTAACACACCAACACGCTCCTTTAGCTAGCCCTAGACCCACACACTGCAGACTCGCGGCAGAGGCAGAGGCCGAAGCAGAGTGTGAATGAGAGAACGTGAAAAAAACAAATATAAGCTGACGGACAGGGTGGGTTTAGCCACTGCAAATTAAATTCTTCATTGTGGCTATAATAATGATCCAATCGCGGATCCCAATCGGATTCGGTGATCTGATAGATATGGCCATTCCCTACGGATTTAGATGTAGATTTGGGAGGCTTTCGCCCTTTTGCGGGGGCGGAAGGGGGCGGGGTATATTTTTGAAATACACTTATAACAGTGTGAGAATACAGAAGTCTGGATGCAAAATTTTGTGGCTCTAGCTTTTATGGTCTCTGAGATCCAGGCGCTCAACAAGACGGACGGACGGACGGACATACGGACGGACAGACAGACATGGCTTAATCGTGTGCGTTACATACAACCGTTATTCGCACAAATACAATACACCCTATTTACTCTTCGAGTACCGGGTATAAAAAGCCAAAGAGTCCCCTCCAAATGGAAAGCAACAACATAAAGAGCATTTTAAAACTGTGATTGTCATTTTTGTTGCACAAATTTACACAAACATTTACACGATGCATACATTTAAAGACATAATTGAAGCAAATTTGCTGTAGCACACACACACACATGCAGTACCTATTTGCATAATTTAACAAAATCAATTGAACATAAAAGGAAATACAAATTTGTGCCATTCTTTGGTGTGGTTTGGAGTCTGCAAAGGGGGCACGGCAGGGCACACCGCTAAAATCGCTTTGGATGCTGCCATCTATGCACATTAATCATTTCAATTCCTTCTTTTTATTTGTCATATTTAATTTTTGTTGTTTTTTCTGCTGCCACTTCATGGGCAATCGATCGATGTCCATGTCAATCGAATGTATGTCGTGCTTTTGGCCTCTCCATCATGGAAGACATGCTGAATGCTGAATCTCTTGGCCCCTGTGCACACCCTGCATCTTGATCGTGTTTTCTTGTGCAGCTCCTTTCGGGCTGCATGGGCAGAGCGGATTAGGTTACAGCAAACGTGGTGAGGACAATGCCCGGACACAGGCAAAAGGCAGGAGAAGAGCAGGAGCGGTGTTTCAACCACTTAACAATGGGCCATCGGTGAGCGTCATGTGGCAAGTGGATTGGCAGCTTGTAATCCTTTGCCCCAACCCCCTGCTGGTGCTGCTGCCACTCCAACCCTATGCACGGACAGGGAGTACATGCTTATTGCATCATCGCTTTATTGCTCTAATGCGATTTACATTCATTTTTAATCGAGCCTCTCCGGCGATTAAGTTTGAGGCTTCCTCCTGCTCCCACTGCTTATTACGCACTTTTTTCGGGGGGGAGTGCAACTTGTCTGTTGTCTGTCTCGAGAGCAGGCGACCCTTTCATCGTGCCGTGCAAAATGCGGAAAAAGGTACAGTTGCCAGTGCCCCATGAGACACTGAGAGGCAATGAAGCGCTTCTCTGCCCCAAACACAGTCTCGCCTTCGGATAGCGTAAATATAATTCGATTGCAAACGATAGTTTGCTTGTACTTTTTTTTATTTTTATTCTAAACTGCATGAAAACGGAAGACAGACTTTAAGCCGGATACGTTCGTTTTGTCGGAGACGGTATCCAAATTGGATTTAGAGATGTTGACGTAGAGGAAGAAGACGACGTGGATATCCCAGAGATATCCCCGGTAAACGTGCCATTTGAGGACTCTGATGATTTCGATGATAACTACTTCTTGAATCTTTGCATACTGAATATTAGCGGTGACTAGGAAGACTTCGAATACCCTGAAGTGCAGGAGGATCAGTCTGACATGTCCGAGTCGGAGAATGAGCAGCCTGCCGATGCTGAGTCCGACGTCGCACAATAAAGTGTATGCAAAATTCGATAATAATTCATAATTTGTGGTTTTTCTTTCTCAAAGCAGTGCTCTTAGCTCTTGTCTGTCTCGAGCAGCAAATCATTACGATACCTGAGGGATTTCAAAGGCTGGAACAAGCCCGTCCTGGCCAGTACTGGTGTCAGCGCTGCGGTAGGCTTGACAGCTTTATATCTGCACTAATTCAATACTTTGAACTAAAAATAATAGTAATTGAATGAATAATTAGTTCAATAGTTTTCAATGCGCGTAAAGTCCGTTGAAATCGATTTACATTCTGCCGCCTGCCGCATATTCGGGGAACATAAATTAAAGCACACTTTTGGGGCTCGCACAAATAATGCTCGTGTATAATGCATGTAATACGCGTGTAGAAATACATGTAAAAAATAATGAAAAACATCATTTTGCAGAGAGAAAACAACACTGTGATTGGCTTGATTGCTTAAAGTTATTGTCGATAATGCAACCGAAATTGATGTAAAAAGTAAATAAATAAAACCGAATTATTTTGTGACTAGATTTTTATTACAGATTATAGGACTAGGTGTATGCCTCATATGGGAGTTGCAATTAAAGATAAAACCTACACAAGTTTATTATTCCATTCTCATTGATTAAATTAATTATATTTAACTTCTATTTTAAATATGTAATTAAGTATATTTTGCTGTCTCAAAGATCTCTTTCACTCCCAAACTGTCACTCTCTTTCTCTCTGCTGTCTCGTTTTGTATGTAATCAGACCATCTGTCTGTCTCTATCTCTGTGGCAAGTGAAATTAGGAGTGGCAGTGGGAGTTTGGGTTGGGTTTGGGTTGGTGGTTGAATCGTGATGTCTGTGATAAGCTCATGCCCCGGATTGTCTTTAAAGTTTGTGGCCACGCGTGCATTATTCTCAATCCCAGCCACTGCCAGCCACCCTTGGGTCTTGTTTATGCAACGAAACTAATTTAAAGTGCTTCACGCGGCGGTCGCTTAATCCGCTGCCATGGTGTGCGTGTGTCTGTGTGTGTGATAACTTCGTTAAGTTGTTGACACGCATATGAAGGGGATTGGCAGGGTGTGGGATAAATAATAATAACAATATAGTCAGTAATTAAATGACTGCGGCACGTGGCGCAAGGCCAACGAGGAAGCCGAACCCAAGCCCGATGACCGATGCCCCGAAGCCCCGAAGCCCAAAAAGTTCTCAGGCAGGAAACGGCGGACAAATCAATTAATTTGTTAGCACTCACTTTGAGGGATACAAAATAATAGATCAGTTTTGCTTAGGAAGGGGGAGGTGAAAATCAATATAAGTTCCATACCAACCAAACTGAATGACTGCGTGGCAGGAGCCTGCCTACTATAAATAACATTTACATCTGAAAATTCCTACAGATAGAATTTTAATAGAGTGAGGCTTCCAGCATTTACCACTCGTCACTTGTATGTAGATGCAACTCGTTGCTATTTCTGTTGGTTAATGCATCGAATTGCTTGGAATTTAATGGGCATTCCCCGTGGATTGCTTACCACTGATGGCATTCGGATTTAAGATTATTTTAGGAATTCGATTAGAAAGTTGAACACGTTCAAAAGCAGCAGCAGCAGCAGCAGCAACTGTCAGTCAGTCAGTTAGTTAGTCAGCCCATGCATATTTGTGGCTTCATTTAATTTGGCAATTATTTTGCACAACACAAACAAAATACACACCGACACTGGAGGGGCATAGAGAAATAAATGTTGAATGAATCTGAAGAGTGATGTGGATCTGGGATGTGGAGTTGGGTATTTCCATTTGATGGCTGGCTGCTGTTGCTGCTGCTGCTGCGGCAGCGTTGACATTCAACTATTTGCACAATAAATTCAAGTAAATCTTTTCACGAATTAAATTTCATTTGTTTACGACTCAATGAAAAGCCACAAAGCTTTTGCCAATGGGCTTTGTCTGTCAGTTTGAGTTGGCCTTTTCCACATGCATACACACAAACAGACAAACACACACACACACATACACTCCAACACCCACTACCCCACTCCTCCTCCTGTGCTGCTGCTGCTGCTGCTGCTGCTGCTGTGTGTACTCGTCGTGGTACGTAGCTGTATCTGTATCTGTATCTGTGTCTGTGGTGTCTCGTTGAAATACAAATTTATAGCTTGTATTTTTGGCACAATTAAGATTTGCGCACATAAACGCCCAACTTGTGCTGGCATTAAGTGCTTTGCCCGAAAACTTTTAATTGAAATAATTTGTTCAGGCCTCTGGGGAAAGACAGAAAGACAGAACGACAGCAGAACTACAGCAGAGGCTATATGTGCACTGAAAATGTTTCTACATAAATGCATATATTTTTTCGAATGATTGCTGAATACATTTTGACTTGCAGAATATTGGTTTTTGTGGCACAACAAACGATTTCAATTACATAATCTAAGGTTGCACGGTCCAGTTGCCCAAAGGGAAGGACACTGCTAATGGCATTTACGATTCAGCGAGTCCACATAATCAGCGAGTGCTTCAATGACTGCATCGAGCTGTCATGCATGAAATGGAGTAATTCTGTGCCTGATGATTGCTTCTTTCTGCTGAATTCAGCAGATTCTTTAGACTCAGAAAGATTTCTGACGAGTGCTTGATGGCAATCGGTTGATCTGTAATCCAATCTGCCTATATTGAGTGCATGATTTGATCCCCTATCCCCTATTTGTGTTGATGAATGAATGAATGAGCTATTCTGAGCAGTCGTCGCCTCTCCCTTAGTAGATATAGCCCTTGTCGCTGCTAAATTTGTAACAGACACGTTTGAAGCAAATGCGACGTCTCTCTGTAGTGGATGTAACCTCTGTGGTTGTGTCCGATCCCGTTGAATTCGATGCCAGCGTAGTTGTTCCCTCACTCGTTGATTCCCCCACCGTGGAGTTGCTCGTTGTGTCAGTGCTCTCGGTGGTTTCCCCTGTGGGTTCACTGGGCACTGTGGTGGTGGTCTCCAAGGGCGACACTGTGCTAGTGGTGTTGTCCGTCTCCAAGTCCAGGAAATTCAGCAGCACATCCATGAACTTCAGTATGGAGCCACGATCCTCTTGCGTAAAAGTCTGAGCCGCTGTGCTGCCCGCCAGGGCGATCAAGAGCAGCGCAGCAAAGGTCTGGTTCTGTGTGAAGGCTGCCATCGGATTCGCTTGGATTGGGCTAGGTCTTGGCGCGTTGGTCTAACTTCTAACTGGACACATTGAGGCGAGCTTTGTGCATTTATACGAGTACAATGCGCATTTGGGCCAGGTGTTTCGTATCTCTATGCGGAAATCATAGTGCCAAAATCGTAAACCCCCAACAGCTGGCGTCACGTGCTTCAGCCAAAAAAGATACCCACAAAATTGGGTTTGACAGAACATTGGGGCTATTTGGGTGACTGCAGCCATCATTTGAGCTGGAAAATTCTAACGTTGAGTCATGGAGTAATGGAAGGTTCAGAAAGAATCATAAATGAGCGGAACGTTTCAGCATTTACGGGAAAAAAGATCCAACTTTGATGCACCCAGTCGAATCAGTCTTTATTCTGTTTGAACAATATTTATGCTGAAGCGGAATCAAATCTCGTTCCCATCAGATTTTTTTGTTCTTTCTCTGATGAAGCTCACACACTTTTTGTAGCAAACCATTGATTCGTTTTCAGCTGCGAGATGGAGATAAGACCCACGCCAGAACATGCAGAAAGAATGCTCTGAAGCAATGATATGATGACGATCGCGGGGGCACGTTTACAGCATGCCAATGCTGTGGCATGTGGCTATCGCTGTGCGGGTGAGGGAAAAGCTTGCCAGTGGCGATAAGCATCGACCATAAAAGCGCTCGGATCGTGGCGAGATCTATCAATCACCGACGAGTTCCATCAGCGTTAAGATCAAGCATTCGAGAGTTCAGAGTTAAGAGTTCAGCATCCAATCGTTCAAGATGTGGCGCCTTCAGCTATTCCTTTTGTTGTCCACCTGCTTCCTCATACCCCACGAGGCGAAGCCAACGAAGCGTTCGCCCATCGGCTCCTCCACCCCTACATCATCCTTCATCAGCACAATTGCCTCGACTTCAACCGCATCCACCTCGAACTCAATGACAACGTCGACTTTCACACCTGACGTGGTAGACAGCCGCACAGCAGCCACAGTGGCCCAAGTGGTGCGACGTGTGACGAACATTGGGCGTCTGGCCGCTAAGGATCTGGCCGATCTGCTGCTGGCCAGCATGCAGGCGCGTGGCATTAAGCTAACACCCTTCCAGGAGACCACGATGAAGTCCTTGCGCAGCAACGAGACCAGGGAGACCCAGAGCGAGGCGGACCAGCTGTATGTGGGCATGGACGTGATCATCGACATTCTGATTGGTGCCCAGTCGGAGGCAACCTGTGGCCACATCATCCGCGACATTGAGAAGTCGCAGGACAAGAATAGTCTCACCCTGACACTCAAGTCCTTCCTGGCCCTGTGCTCCTTCAACGGCATCGAGTGCACTGAGAACGAGGTGGCGCAGATAATCAAGAGCAGCAGCGCCCAGCAGAAGCGACAGGAGAAGGCCCTGGAGCAGGACGATTTCGAGATGGCAGAGGGCACAGGTGCTCGACTCACACGGCGCGTCGGACACCCCCTTGCCGCGACTAAGGGCGAGCGGGAGACGGTTTTGAGCTTCCTACAGGCGCGGAATGTAACCCAGCTGACAACGATTCTCAATACCCTGCTGCAAGTGTGCGGTGCCTCGGGTAGCGAGGCTCACAACATCATCCAAAATCTGCAAGAAAGTAAGTTTAACGAGCAACGAGTTGCCATAACGAGTAGCTATAACGAGTGGAGAATTATGACTGCTGATCAGGACTAATTCTCTCGCTCTCTTTCAGTGGGTCCCGATGGCATGAGCCTGCTCCAGGTGAATGCCTTCAGCATGCTGATCGTCTCCCTGCTGGACAGCCTCACGACCATTTCGCAGGGTCACAGAAGCGGCTTCTGTGCCGCCACTCCCGATAGCTGGGCGGTTCGCCTCCTCGAGATGGGTGTGGCCAAGGTGGTGCTGCTCGGCCTGATGACGGCCCTCGATCGCTCCATTGTGAGTCCCCCCAGCAACAGCAATGTGGAGGCGCTCAACAGCCTCAACGGCGGTGGCTCTCTGCAGGATGTCAAGAGCTTGATGAGCGAAAAGTCGGTGGCTACAGCAAAGCGTGCTATACCCACAGTTGGAAACGTTAATCAGCGTGAGTTGATACTAAAACTCACACAGGAATTCCTCATTTAACTATTCAATTTTCTTGTACAGAGGCGGGCACTGTCATCAAAGGCACAAACAACTTCCAGGGTAGTCTGGTTAAGGCCAACGCTCCCATTGGTGCAGCGATTCCGATTCTTAGCGATGTATCCGGCGGCAGTTTGGGCAACGTGAATCAACGTAAGTGGAATAGTTTTCCATATCTATTTTCTAGTTCTTACCTTTTTGAATCATTCTAGAGGGTCCAACTGCTTCCATTACGGGCTCCGACAACACAGTGGCCAATGCTGTGGAGGTCAATGCTGTTGTCCAGGCGGCCCTTGCTGTTCTCAGCTCCCTTACCGGACAGGCTGCGGGTGCTACTTCCGGAAGTGGCTCTCCAACGGGCTTGCTAGGCACCACCACTGGCACGGGTTCGAGTGGTTCCACGACATCCAGTGGCTCCACCACTTCTGGCAGCCCCTCTGGACTAATCGTTGGAAATACAAATCAACGTGAGTTGGCTTGCTAAAACACTTGGGAATTCGCTCCTTAAACTATTCAATTCGAATTCTTCCAATGCAGAGGGACCGGACACTGTCATTGAGGGTGATGGCAATAGCAAGACAAGTCTCGTCAGTGCCAATGCTGTCGTTGGGGCAGTGGCTCCAGTTCTCACCAAAGTATCTGGTGGCGCCATTACCAACCAAAATCTACGTAAGTGTTTGGGAAGATGGTTTACTGATCCTCACTTGCTGATGATTTCATTGTGCTCTTTGTAGAGGGTCCACGTACAGTCATTAAGGGCAAAAACAATTCAGTGTCCACCCTGGTGGATGCCGATATTGTGCTCGGCTTGGCCGTTTCTCTCTTGAACTCCATTACGGGTCAGAACTCAACCGGAAGTGGTTCTTCCACTGGCTCCACGGGCACTGGTTCGACTGGTTCCACTGGCTCTGCTGTCTCTACAGGATCCACTGGCTCGACTGCCTCCACTGGATCCACTCGCAGCTCTACGAATGGTTCTTCTGGCACTGCCACCAAAAGCGGATTGATTGGCAACCAAATTACTTGTAAGTTTTCCCTCCTGTCTGCTCCTCCGCTGAATTTATTGTGATGTTCCTTTCTTCTCGCTCGCAGCATCGGGAGATTCGGTAACTGGCAACAACAATCTGCTGGGCGGTCTTGTGAATGTGGTAGCTCCGATCGGAGCCAATGTGCTTGCCCTCAACAAGATCACGGGCGCAGGCGGCAGCTCTTCCTCCGGCTCCGGACTCATTGGCAACCAAATCGATTGTGAGTAGCTTTTGGACTGAAGTCCTTTCTGCTTGCTGACTAATTTGTTGTTCCAGCGAGTGGCAGCACTGTCAAGGGTAAAGATAATGTCGTCTCGAAGCTGGTCAATGTCGCTCTGCCGATTGGCCTCAACGCCTTGGCCCTGAACAGCATCACGGGCGGCGGCAGCGGCTCCTCTGGCGGTGGTCTACTAGGGGGCAACTTTCTGACTCAAAGCGGGGACACTGTCACCGGCGACAACAACAAGCTCATCAATGTCGTGGATGTCAGTGGCAACGTGCTGGCCAGCCTCTTGGCCCTGAACAGCATTGATGGCTCCGGCTCCGGCTCCGGCTCCGGCTCTGGTTCCGGCTCAGGCGTTGGCAATTCAGTCAAGAGTGAGTGTTGCCTGCTTTAATCAGCCTTCAAGGACATTGTGCTGAAGATCAAAACTCTTTCAGGTGGACCCGGACAGATCATTGTGGGCAACAACAATGAAATCCTGAAGCTGATCGACGTGGAACCCAACATCCTGGCCAATGTGGCAGCCCTGAACATGATCAAGGGCAGCGGTGCCGCCTGCGTGGGCAACAGCGTCAGCCGTAAGTGCACTCTAAACGATAAGATCTCAAGGAGCCCCTTCTCTTACCCCATACCCCTCTCTCCCTCTTGCAGGTGGACCCAACACGGAGATTGTGGGCGATAATAATCGCATTTTCAAGCTGGTAAATGTGAATGCCAATGTGCTGGCCAATGTGGGTGTGCTGAACCAACTGATTGGCAACGTGGCCAACGACTGCAGCATCGATGTAGTCACAACGGAGCCACCAACCCAGCCACCAACAGAGCCACCAACACAGCCACCGACTGATCCACCAACGCAGCCACCGACTGAGCCACCAACGCAGCCACCAACGCAGCCACCAACACAGCCACCCAATTATGGGCCACCCACCAACGAGCCACCCACGAACGAGCCACCCACGAACGAGCCACCCACGAACGAGCCACCCACCAACGAGCCACCCACCAACGAGCCACCCACCAACGAGCCACCCACCGTTCGGCCACCCACCGTCCGTCCGCCCTCGCCCAATCCGAACAATTGCTATCGGCGCTACTGCCGCAAGTGGCGCACGCGCCCCAGCTACCTCTGCTACAAGAACTGCGGCGGTCCCCTCACCTACAAGCCCTAGGCTGCAGCCACATGGATATCACTTGTTATTCGTGGCACTGCCAGCCACCATGCCACTGGGCATTTACTTGATTTGTCTACTCTCTAAGCAAAACGTTGTTTAATTTATTTCAAATACACACTAAAAATATTGAATCATAAATCGAAGTTTATTATTTGGGCACGCTCCGAGAATAATCACAATTCAAAGAGAGTCTCTTTAGTGATTCCTCTTCGCTTAAATGTTGTGCCAACGAGCCTCGCACAAATTCAGTCGAATTCTATTGAGTCTTCATTCATAATTCATTCACTCATTTTGAGGGTGAAGGTTCAGTGGGAAAAGTAAAACATTGAAATGCCAAACCAGGCCTCTTCACCCTTACCACAAAAAAAATTCAAAGTTCAGGCTGTCAGGTGCTCCACCTACCATCAAGGTGGGAGCCAAATGCAATTACATTTCCACACAAAGAGCACCGAACAAAGTTTAAGCGAAAAGCAAAAAAGTTACTCTGTATAAATAAAAG
Source organism: Drosophila guanche (assembly GCF_900245975.1). Lineage (NCBI taxonomy): Eukaryota > Metazoa > Arthropoda > Insecta > Diptera > Drosophilidae > Drosophila > Drosophila guanche. The sequence goes on from NW_022995760.1 coordinate 654,962, forward strand.
ATAACATTATTAACAAACCGAGGCCCCAACTCCACAGAGAAGCAGTGGAGCACCTCAAGCCCGAGCCCAAGTTAGACAAATGGTCGTCGTCTGCGGAAATCGGGGAATGTTCCGGCTCTGATGGGAGAGTTGGGGGTGGCTGGTAGCTGGCAGCTGGAGTGACGCTGGTGAACGTGCCTCACGCCACATGAAATCATAATGAAAGCAATAAAAGTAACTCCCAACAAAAGACCAGAATCAGAAGCAGAACCCAAACCAGAAACAGAAACAGAAACAGAAGTCGAAGCAGAAGCAACAGCAGAGCGACAACATTGCTGGCGCTTGAGGTGTGAGTGTCTCACCTCATAATTGATGACCTAAGTAATTTGTTATGGCCATGGAACGTGAAAGAAACACGCAGAAACGTTGCGGAAGAGCAAAATATTGAAGTAATTATAAACATTTTTAAACAGCCTACAGGGATGACAAACTGGCTCAGGACTGGGGGTTGCTTTTGCGGGTGCTACGGGGATAACAGCTAATGATAACCATCGGGCGACGAGTGGGTGTTAAATATTATGCAGCACCTTTGGGAGGCAGATCTGGTGGGAAGGGAAGGCATCACATAATGTATTAATATTGTCCCGAAGGTACGATCTTAATTATACCCGGTACTCGAAGAGTAAATAGGGTATATTGTATTTGTGCGAATAACGGTTGTATGTAACGCACGGAAGGAAACGTTTCCGAACCCAATAAAGTATATATCTTCTTGGTCAGCATCAATAGCCGAGTCGATAGAGCCATGTCTGTGTGTCCGTCTGTCCGTCCGTCCGTCTTGTTGAGCGCCTGGATCTCAGAGACCATAAAAGCTAGAGCCACCACATTTTACATCCAGACTTCTGTATGCTCACACTGTTACAAGTGTATTTCAAAAATGAGCCACGCCCCCTTCCGCCCCCGAAAAAGGGCGAAAACCTCCCAGTCCTACAGTTTTGAAGATAAAAGGAAACACCTTTCCGTAGGGAATGACCATATCTATAAAATCACCAATTGGATCATTAATATAGCCAGAATGAAGAAATGAATTTTCAGCGGCTAAACCCACAGCTAATATTTGTTTTTTTTTTTTAACATTCTCTCATTCACACTCTGCTTCGCGCAGACACGTCTCTGCCTCTGCCTCTGCCGCGTCTCTGCCCTGACTCTGCAGTGTGTGGCTCTAGGGAAGGGTGGCGAGCTAAAGGAGCGTGTTGGCGTGAGTAGTGTTGTTGATGCAGATGACAGATGAAGAAAAAATGCGAAGTTGACAAATAACCGCTAAGGTGCAGATGTAGTACTGAGTGCCGGGTATAAAAGTTGTGACGCGTAAGAAGCGTCTCACACGTCCCTTCTCGTTTTTATTGAGGATAATCCTCTGTGAAAGACAACATTTAAAGCACTTTGCAGCTCTATGATTATTGTTAGCTTTCAAAATATGTGCTGGCAAAAGGGAACGTAGAACTCAGTTAAAAACTAGCCAACACTGAGCGGTCACTACTGATTATCACTGTTCAACACTGCGACTGCAACAATTTCTTTCACTCACTTGTTGCAATTTTCCTTGTGGCAACAGCCACAGTCACAGACTCTGTTCTGGGGAATACAATCGATATTCTGCTACGAGGCATTGGGCATTGAAAATGCAGCAGACTTTAGGCGCAGACATGTTTTATGTTCTTGTCAGTCACCGAAAGCGACAGGAGGCAGACACACAGAGAGACTAAGAGACAGATAGACAGTGGGTGAGTAAAGTTTATGGTCAGAGCAGGCAGTAGACAGTGTTTTCATCTTACTTTCGCTGTGGCACGACGACTGATTCTGTGCTTTCCTTCGTTTCTTCTTGCTGCCGTTTTATTATTGTACATAATTTGCACGTGCTACGAATATCTAAAATTACGACCATCGTATGAGAGCGAAAGTGCACAGGTTGTCTGTCTACGGGATGGGAAATGGGAATGGAAAATGGGCATGGAGCTGGGGATGGTTCTAGTAGGATTGGTCGAGCGACTGCTGGCTGGCTGGCTGGCTGGCTGGGTGGGTGGTTGGTTGTGTGGGTGGGCAATGTCGTGTACATTATTTTGCTTTCAGGCGTTGAAATAAAAGTAAAAGTCGCTAAGCTTTAAATGAGTCGAGTGAAAGCCACAGTCCAGTGGGTCGACCCATGTAGACTGGTTGTGTCTGGTTTGTCTGCTCCTGTCTGTTACCCTCCTCTCCCCTGGGCAAGTGAAATCTTCTCACAAGTTGCCCCCGGGGGGCACCCTGACTGACTGACTGACTGACTCGACTGGACTGGACTGGCTTGCTTACTTTTACACGTTTTATGTGCAAAATAAATGTGAACTAATGCATTTTTATTAATATATACAAGCGTGCTGGGAATTTCAAGCTAACATCCAGTGTCCTGTGTTTCATGTCCTGGACGTACACGCTCCCCCCGCCTGTCCTCCTGCTCCCAGCCACTGATGATGATTAAGCGTAAAAACCGCAAATGTTTTTTAAATGCAGTGCAAATGCTTTTGGCTCCCATGCCTTTGAGCTGCTCTCAGCTTTGTCTATGGCTGTGGCTCCAGCTCCAGCTCCTGCTTCTTTTTTGGCTCTGGGCTAAGTGAGTAGTTTGCTTGTGTCGAGTCAGAATCGTGTTGAAATATTTAGCACAGGCGTGTACGTGTTACAACACACTGTTGCTGCCATTGTCCGATTGGATTTACTTCAGACATCACCCCAGGAAACAAGACAGCAGCAAAATGGAAACTATGTCACTGCTCAGAGACTTTTCCTACTTAGTGAAGAGGACTCTTCATAGTTCAAACCGAAATATATAGATCGAAGTTTCATTTAACCTAATTTATATAGAAATTTCTTTGTTATTAAAACTAAAAAGGAGCTGAAGGTACCCTAATTTCAGGAAGTTGTTTATGAGTAGTAAAATTAATCTATTGCTGCACAGGAAGACAATCCCGAAGGGTGCCTTTCATCATTGATTAAACGGAGACAAAGCATTGAGAGATAGAAATACTTGGCCCCCAAATATGAAGCTACTTTCTGGTTGCATGTCTCTGTCACTCCTTAGATCCGCTCCATACAGGGTCGTTCCTTAATGAAACTTTGCAATCAGTCGTTACTTCAGTCAAAGCAAATAACTTGAATAAGTGCTTGAAGCCATTTGGTTGATGGCTCAACAATTAGCTGCACTTTATCAGGACTCATGTGGATCATGTTGGTGAGAACAGATCCCCCTGCTTAAAGAATATTATTATTCCCTTTATTATGCACAATGGAATCCACTGGCAAATGAAATGACAAGTGGGCAAGAGGGTGTATGTGCGATGACAAGCAGACACTTTGCATACTAAAAAGTGGCGTTCGAACAGTGAGGGGATGGTACGTAGATCCAGACAGAATGAATGGGAAAAGAAAATAACGCCGCCGCCGACTCTATTGACATTTTAGGGTTTCATTGTAAAGCAATTTAAATTATTGTGTGTATTTCTATTTCATTCAGCTTCCACATCCACATCAACCGCTCTCCCTCCTATTCTCTTTTTTTTTCTATTTTCTATGCCCCTTTCTATGTGTTCTATGGGTGCCAAGGGGTGTGGATGCTGGGGATGTATGTACAGTGTTTCCTTTTTTTTTTTGGGGGGGGTAAGAATACATTTTCAACTTAAGCATTCAGGACATCGTGTCCGCGAACTCGTGTACCATCCAAGTTTTGTTCGGTTCTGTTTTCATCCGGAGCGGACCTCGGCTTGATTTTATTTTGTGCAAATTTTTCAAATGTTATCCTTAATTTAGTTTATAAGTAGATGCCAGGCACGTACCAGGCAAATGACATTTTATTTGTGGATTTTTATAGACTTTCCTTATGCGAACGCGCACTCGTTCCCCTCCACCCACCTCACTCTCGGCATGTGCGTGCTGTCTGCCCGAAGGGGGCCAGGGGGAGGGTCTCGAAAAATAGGTCGTAATTTGTGTTTTTGTTGTGAGTTTTCATTTTTTTTCCATTTTTATTCTTTATTCCTTTCTGGACCACATGTGTCTTTGATGAGTCATCCAGGATATGGTTGAAAATGGGGCTGGAAAACGAGGGGGGAACCCCGTTTATATCGTCCCCAGGGTGATAAGCGCTCATTGTGGATTCCGGCATGGCATAGATATCGTTTCATATCATATCGTGGCTTGCATTACCCATTTTAGATATACTTCAGGAGAGGAGTCTTTCCACGACAGAAATTCAGCTTAAATTAAGCTTAAGAAAGTATGCTTGATTCTTTATGAATGGAAGATTTGTTATACAAATATTTTCCTCTAAAATATATAATTTTCCAGCAGCTTAAGCCACAAAGCATAAACCACAAAACAGGTGGAAACTATTTAGTTGCAGCCCACAACTTGTGGTGACACTTTGAAAAATGAATATAAAAATATATTTATACATAGCTCTCAGGAGATGGCTTTCATGGAGTGTACTGCCTAGGATAATGGATAGTTTAGAAATCAATCCTCCATTTACATCGATTTGAATATAATTTAGACGTATTCTCAAAGTGCCAAAAGATTCGGATATTCAAGCCGTACTGCTCTATGGCTACATGCAGCAAAAAGATTCATTAATCATGGCGAGCTAGGGTTAAGGATATGCTCTGGAGAACAAGTAAATACACAACGCAGAATGGAGCTGTTGTCCATCCGTGGGAGATGGATGTTCGTCCCATTATGACAGTTCTTGTGGGAATATTCACCGTACCGCAGCCCCACCGTCACCCCTTAAGTTCTACTTGCCTTCGAGGAAATGCTCGTATAACTGTAATGAAAAACCAACAACAACAAGAACAACAAGAGAAGTAACTGCAATAAAAAGGGAAAACAATGGAAAAACACTTTGCCGCGGGAGCTGCTCTTCGTTCCGCTTGTGTGGGGCAAACGGGGCGTCGAGGAGGGGCGAGGGTGGAGGACTGAAGGTGAGACCCGACGTGTGTTACATAAACTTCTAGACACACAGAGACATAGCTGGGTAGATACGAAAATAGAACATAAATTGCGCACAATAAAGCAAAAATTAAAAAGCGTAAACAAAAATTGCACCTGTGCTCCATTCCATTCATACCGTCACCCCCTTTGTCGTGGTGCGACTCCTTCACCCTTTCCTTTGGTAAGTGTTTCGTCTTTGTTCTTTGATTGGATCATTCCATGGAGCGACATGGCACAGGTGAACACTAATGAAGACAGAGCATCCAGAGCATCAGTGGAGAGACTTCCAAGATATGAGGAATATATTCTTATGGAGAACGGACACTGATTGCCAATAACTACTGTCCGGAGCCCATAAGAAAGTGTCATTTAAATTGAACCTTTAAACCTTCTTAGTCCACAAGGAGGAACCTCCTTTAATTGAAAGAAACTCCTAAAAGGGTTTAGAACATTGTACACATGCAATATACAACGGTGGGCAGCAAAAAAAAGGTACAGGACCTTGCCATTTTGTGTTAGTCCTGCCATTGTTCCGCATTGTCGTTGTTTTCTTTGTTTTGTTCTTCTGCTTCCGATTTTGTTGCTCAGTTTAATGGCTGCTGGCTGCTGGCTCCTGTTGGTGTGAAGGGAGAACTCTGGCTAGAGTAGACAAAAGGCGCCAACACTTTTGCATCACTTCGATTGTAATTTCATGCCCGAATTATCCTTGGGGAGACATTTACCCTAAACGAAGGAGCGCGCACCCGAGCAACGAGCACCAACAGCAGAGGGAGGGAGTGAGACAGGAACAGAGCGGCACGGACATGCACATAAATTTCAATAGGAAGCGTCGAAAAGGAAAAGTCAAAACGTGGGGAAAAAGGAAGGAACAGCAGCAGGACCCATATTGGGGGGGGGGGGGGGATGGGGCTTGGGCTTTTCAGGCTCGAACATGCGGCTCAAAGGAAAAAGAGCGACACACACACACACACAGAGAGCTACCTTTATTATTATTTTTACACTTAACTTCCGGTTTCCGCCTATTATGCCCACCGGGTGGGTTGCTCGGTAGCTCGGCCTCGCTCCCCCTTTGGCAATCTTATGCCCCGGCATCAAATTACAAAATACTCGTACAGCACAGCACCCACACCCCTATCCTATCCACCTCCTGCTTGCTCCTTGCCTTTGCACCTTTCTCATCCTGGATGAAGTTATTGTCTCTGACATTCTGTTGTTACTTCTTTTTTCTTTGCCACTGCCACTGCCGCTCACTCCCATTTCTCTTCGTTTGTCGTTTCACGTGTTCGTTCCGCATAGTTCCGTTTGATATGCCACAAAGGTGTCGCCGCGAACGTGTGCGCTTCCTCCCCTGCTACCCGTCCCAGTGGGGACTTGAGGGGATCTGCTTTGCTGCCACAATGTAAGCGGAAGCCACCGATTACAGATTGCGGCCTCCCTCCTTCCAGCTTAAACTCTCGCTCTGATGGGATGCCAAGTGCTCTCGCATATGGGTTCACTTTCATTCCCGGGGCTTAGGATCGAAAGATCGAAAAACTAATGCCAAATATGGCAATACCCTTTGTGGCCACAAAATACTTAAATGAAATATGATGGAGAGCTTATCGGATGATCTTGAATGCCTACCAACTCATAACCGATTCATTACCGTTTCGCAACCGTTTTGCCAGTTAATCGAATGCCCCGCATCGATGCAATTTTTCAACATCCGGCGCGTCAGGGGGGGAAATGGGATACATCCGATATCAAAGTCAAGGCCTTTCACGGCGCTTACCTAAGCTCCATGTAGTGGCTTGGGGCTTGCGGGGATGCGGGGTATGTGGCAGACAGACAAAAATAGATAGAGAGAGATAGATAGACACACATGTTCTTAGTGTGTGTGAAAGAGAAGCCGCTGTCAGCTTTGATTGATGCGCTGGAAACTTCGCGTGAAATTGCACACCGAAAACACCAAAAACCAGAAACAGCACGGACTAAAAACGAACGCAAAAAAAGGAAAGGAACGAGAAACCGAGAGAACCAGAAGCCAGAAGCCAGAGTGAATACATGACGAACGCCACTGTATGCCACGGAAGGAAGGAAGCACTCAGTGCACGCAACACACACACAACACACACGTCCATGCATTCATCTCTTTCTCCTTGCCCAGACCCCATCTCTCCACTCTCTCTCTCTCTTTCTCTCTGCGTGTGGGTTAGGCACTTTATTTGTGTAGGGCGGTACGGTTGGGCGCACACCTCAGCTGTCGTGTGTGTGTGTGTGTGTGTGCATGGTGTCTTTGGTCCTTGGTTCCCCCCAGTTCTGACGCGCTTTAAAATGGGGAAATTAAAATTCCAATAATAGCAGGTGCTTGGCTCAGTGTCTATCTATCTACAGTGCGCGCTTCAAAGCGTGGACAAGTAGCGAGTAACGAGTACACGAAAGAGCGAGTACTTTGAGTGAGTTTCTGCTTGGGAAAAGGAACGTCATTATTCGATTTAGTTTTATATTTACCCAATATTTTCTCAATAATTACTCCAACTGTGGACGAGCCATCCGCACCTTGAGCGAGTGTTACAATTTGAATCTGAATAAAGATTGAATGCAAAATCTATCTCCACAGATTACTGAACATTTCCAACCCATAGAGGCTGTACTGTACTGTACCTTCGGCTGGCTATATATAGCATATAACCCACACTCCTCCATTCCGGGGCTGAGCTGAGCCTCTAAGTCTTCCTGTTCCTGTGCCTGTGCCTGTGCCGGTGTCTGTGCGATAAAAATAAATTAAACCACAAATTGCAATTTAATTTAAGGTTTTCTTTAGCCTCAATCCCATGCCAGCTTTACCCGCAGCCACAGCCCAAAGACAGCCAGCGCTGGCGGCATGGTAGGTGGTGGGATGTGGAGCGAGAGAGAAGAAAGTTGCGACACTTTTTCGTGGCATATTAAAATAACTTGCCACATATTTCGGTGTCGGTGCCACGCTCAGTGCGGTGGGCGGGCATGTTGGTTGCCGAATTTATGGCATTGCAATTGCAAATATAATTAAAATTTCCAACTCTCTATCGCTGTCTCTCGCTGTCTCTCTCTGTCTCTGTCTCTGTCCGTTCTTGCCTCTCTCTCTGTCTTGCTTGCTCTGGCATTACTTGGATATTTTTCGAAATTATTTTCAGCGCCTGTCATCTTTGTGTCGGGCTAATTGAAGCTTAGCGGCGACTCAACAATTTAATTGGAGCTTCAACTGACATAGGAATGAAGTGGAATCGAAAAGGAATGCATGTGGGGCATGGAGAAAAATTGGACTTGAAATGAAACAAAAGTGCACTGGATTGCAGAACCATATAGATTGGGTCTTAAATAGTGGGGAATAAGTGGGAGGAGAGCCGAAAGTGCATAGAAATTGAATAAATTACAGTTAAACAAATAGCAAATAGCAAAATAGAAGTTGAAGAAATTCAAATGCATCGAACAACAATCGAGGATCATCACTGACTGAACATTAATCGTTTCACTTTCAGTCTCTCATCATTTATTTTGTACTTCATTCAGCGGCTTGCCTGCTAATCGAAAACATTTTCGCGTTTCCAGACTGGCTGGAACCGGACAGGGGCAAGGAATTGCAGTAGAACTTGGCAGAACAATTTTATGCTTCAATTTCCGTTTCCTGTTTTTTCGGGGGGAGGGCAATAGCAGTATCTCGCTCTCGCTTCTCGCTTTGCTGCCATCAGAGAGGCGTCATTGGCAATTGAGACAGACAGACAGACAGACAGGCAGGCAGGCATGAAAAGCCTATGCCCTCCAGGGAGGGGATGGAAGTGAGTTTGTTTTTCTAACAAAGCGATATAAATTCGACGCCACATAAGCTGCATGTACCCCGCATGTACTCTGCATGTATTCCTTATTTTCCTCATTTTTCCCATTTGTTTCTTTTCTTTTATTGCCGAAACAGCGGGTTGTTGGAAGGAAGGAAAAGTGATGTGTACCTGAAGAGCGCCTGCACCAATACCACCACCGCACCATAAACCAACCGCCAGCCCCCCTGCCGGCTGGCAAACGAATTTTGCTTAGTTTTTACAACAGACATTGCCCTCCCCGACGTTGACTTTAGTGACATTTGACATTTGATATGCCTTAATCAACTATAAAAGCTCGTCTGGAGCAGTGATGCGGGGGATGCCGCACATAAAATTGATGCAACATGCAGCAACATGTGGCCCTAAAAAAGAAACGCACATCAACAGAAACTGCGCCACAGAATGAAATGAATGCCCGCGTGTCAGTCATTCAGGTGGAGAGACACTCCTACATCTCTGCACGATCCACAGTCACGTACGGCTAAGTGGCATACCCAAACTGGTGGCTTCACTGTACCATCCACAGCTCTAAAACTTTTACATTTTTACCTTGCTAAAGCAAGGTATTTCTCTTTATTTCTTGTGTTCCTATTCTGTTATGGGTTACTGGGATTTATTCCCCAAAAAAAACTCTACCTCACTCATGATTCCCCACAGATTAGTGCACCCTGGAATCCAGCTTCTCCGATGAAGGGATCCCCGCCCTTAGTTGTACGTTGGTTTACCACTTGACAGTCCCCAGATGGGGCTCCGTCCGAGCGGTATCTATAGTTGTACGAGAGACCCAACCGATCTGTCAAGTCAATTATCCGTTTGATTTGCATTCGCAGGAGGGGGGCAGGGAGTACCCATTTGTGGGTTCCTTTCCAGTCACCGTTCCACTGTCAGTTTTCACCTCTCGTATCACCTCTCCACTGCGGTGGCAGGAACCGGTTTAGGGACGGAAACTGTGGTATGGTGTGGACTACTACAAACGATAATTAATGAAATCTGACATCGGTTGGGGCTGCAGATACAGCGAGAGAAAGAGTGGGAGGTAGAGATGATGGCATAGCCATGGACAAGGGTGGCTGGTGGACTGCTTGGACTGCTTGGACTGCTTGCTCTGTGGGTTGGGCTGCGGTGGTTGGTGCTGTGAAGGCTCTGGTCGAGTGTATCGATGAGTGAGACGGCGGCGACGTTGAATGCTCTAAATGAGAAATCGTTTTAATTGAGTTTGCATGTTTATGGCTGCCTTTTCACTTGAGCACCGCCTGCACTTTTTGTCCAGAACGTCACAAGCCATCACCCCCGCCAATCCCCCCCCAGCCTGTGGCACCCGGCAATCACTTTAAAAGCCAAACCTTCGAGACGGGTTGGGAGGGGGCATGGCTTGGGGCTGGGATCCATGCAAGATTGTGGGGCAGGGGATTTGGGGGCACAGACGACGAGGTCAGCCACATATTGTCATGTACAATGGCATCATTTGTGGGCTGGGACTGGGGGGGGGGGGGTTTGGTTCGAGCAACACATCCACAACTGAGGATGTAACCGCATGCTGCCGCTCCTGATGAGGGTCAATTGTCCATTAGGGGGGACCATCTTTGGGGGTAGCAGACACACACATGTGTGTGTGTGTGTGTGTGTGTGTCACAGCAACTTTTGACATGCCACCCCATATCTGTAAGAGAACGAGAGTGTTGCCTGGATGTTGGCTCCTGCTGCTGCTGCTGTTGATGTTGCTGCATCTGTGGCATAATTATTTCTTGATTATGTAAATACAGCGACTGCCGTTGTCTAGCTTCATCGATAGTTGCTTATCCTCGGGTTAACACACGCATCCTTTCGCTTGCCTTGCTCCGAGCAGCAGGAAGAACATTATCGCATAATGCGACATTGGGGATACCCGTCTCGAAGCCCCTTTTTTGCCACAACAAATTAGATGGTTGTGCCACCCGCCAGCTCTGGCAGCCGGCAGCCGGCAGCTGGCATGGAAATCTCAATGCAAACTTCGCCTTCTTTTAGCGCTCTGATGGTCCTCGAAATGTGCTCTGTTTTGCAATGGATGGACAAGGAGAATCGCAGCTAAGTGCAGACTTTTGGTGTCAGCATTTATATTTATCCGTCGGAGCAAAAAAGCAAAAGCAGAATCACCAAAAAAATACAAGAAAACGAAAAGGGTGAAGATGGCGGGGGCGGTTGCGGGGCATGGCGGCTGTTTGTGCAACAAAGCAAATTGCTGTAATCCATTTTCCGGGCGCATCAGCTGCTGTTCCTGTTGCTGCTGGTTCTTCTGCTGCTGCTGCTTCTGCTTCTGCTGCTGCTGCTGCTGGTTCTGCCATCAAATGAAATGGATTTTTATTAGATTTTGCTTGTAAAGAAGATTTAAATTTATTTCGTTCTTTTATGCAGCCACCCACTCCCGGGCAACCGGTTGTTGTTACGCTTCCGGTTTTGTTTTCCTTTCGGCATTTCTCGCTCCGCTGGCTCTCACTCCTTTTGCCGCTTTTGCAGCTTTCTCTGTGGAAGATTAATGACAGATCCCTCTGGAGCAGGGGGGGAGATGAAGATGCACCGATGCAGATGGAGCAGTGAAGGAATTGTCGTCGAGTCGCAGGCAGGCAGCAATAGTTATGCTCCTTGCCTTTCATTCATTTTCTGTGCGAACTTATCCTTTCTCTTCGCCGTTCTCCACTAATCGCATTCATTTCAAGAACTTTTCTGCTTTAGCTTTTAGCATGCTCTTTTGTTTATTGTTTATTGCTTATAGTTTATCCATTCCTGGCGGATCCCTGTTTCTACAACTAAAGTTTCGAACGTTGATCATTGCATCCTTTCTCTTTGTAGCGAAAAACTCAATAAAAATGTTGGAAAACGAAAGGAAATCATAAGAAATTGCTTGCACAAAGCACTTATAATGGCAAAACAAGTCAAATGGGATTATCCTTCCTGGCCCACCCGCTGCTGCTGCTGCTGCCATTGCTGCTGACATTGCTGCTGCCATTTCCGCCAAATGTCACGTACAGCCATGGCCAGCGGGCGAGGCAACATGTCCAAACATGCAACAAACTAAACGAAACCAGTGGAAATCCCCGTTCATGTTCGCCATTTTGCCATATCAAAGGCAGCCGGAAGCGCCGCCATATTCGCAGAAAAGAAGATGGCAGAGCAGCCTCCTTCCGCCTTTGCTACAGATGGGACTCTTGGAACTCGGAGCATAACTGAGCATAACATCAAGCTGCGACCCTGTGGATGCTGTGTATTGCTTGGCGATCAGCTTGTCCTCTTCCTTGTGGCACTGCCTTCGATATCACTCGCACTTTCCGTTCGACTTCCCTCGATTCCATTAGCCTAATTTGCGACAACAATTTCATTCACTTTTGAAGTAGTCTGCCTGTCGTTTGCACGCAAATCCATTGTGGGAGAGAGCTCGAGTCCGCCAGACACTCGACGATTGCAATTACAACATGTTAAGCACGGTTTTCAATCGGTTTGGGGGTACAAAATTCAAGGCAGCAGGGGAGCAAAGGGAGCAAGGAGCAGGGGCTTTCAAATGTGCAACTAATACGATTACCAGACGAGACGAGTCGCCACCAGACGAAACGAATCGAGGTGGGGCGAAGGGTGTGCCTGTAGTCGAGGCTTCGTGAGTTGCAGCTTTAATGTGGCAGTCTGCTCGGAGGGAACGGGGGATAGAAGCAGCTTAGTCAAATATATTTTAAATTATGATAAATTGACTTTCGGCTAAGGAAGTTGACTTGCCAGCAGAGGCATCAATACTGCCTGCCTGCCTGACTGCCGCTTCAACCAACTTTCAAGCTCAAAGTTCAAGTCTAGGGTAGTTGGTTGGTTGGTTGGTTGGCTCTTCGGTGGGTGGATGCCTGCTCGAGTGGAGATGGGTCACAGCGGCCGCCTTGTCATCTTATTATGCAGAGTCTGGCAAAGCGTGACAATGAGACAATGTCGCTCCCGTTACCGCCCTTTTTGCATCCGCATCCACATCCCAGATCAACAGCCGTGGAGTGCATTAACCGGAGGACTCGACGAGGCAGCGCGTGCTAGTTGAATTTATTGTGCTACATACCCCATTCCCCGTCCACACAGCACACCAACTCCATAGCTCTAGATAGCTCCCACTCGACTGGAGTGTCCAAGAGCAATTTGCAGTTTTACGCTTACTTAAATTGTGTCTAAAATGACAAGAGCAGGGCGCACAGCCCCCGGAAGAGGCACAAATGGGGTTGCAAAACCACAAAAAAAAAAATAAATAACACAACGTAAAAATAAAGGGAAGACAACAAAAAGGGGTAGCCTCTCCGCTCCGGCTGGGCGTACAATTTTTTTATTGTTATGTCTTTTGCTTCTTTGGTTGTAACATTTTAAGCGCTTTTTTTGTGGGATATGCGGGAGCAATCGATATTAATATTTTGTTTGGGTTTCCCGCGAAGAAATTGAAAATTATGATGGTGTACGGATAGGCGAGTGAAAGTGGATTTGTTGTGGGTTGTCGGGCATAACTCTTCTTCGCTCCAACATTCAGCATAATGGATTGAGTTTCAGTCTAATCTGATGATTTATGCTGGCTACACCAGATTGACTGGCTTAATGCCATGAATTTGTGTGTTGAAAGGGTTACAGCGGCTGCAGAGCACTACGTTTTGGGTTCGCCAAAAGCTTTGTGTTTGAGATAATTGCTTTGATTTTAAGAAGAACATTTCAAACAGATTTTAAAGACCAATTTTTCCCTTTAAAGCTGCTTTTCGTATGGCATTCTGTTTTTATCGGATAAGATGCGTCAGCTACCCATGTCGCGTCATCGATTGACATGATTTGCATTGGAAAATCTTGTGGAAATTGAAAGGAAAACAAAGAGGGGCAGTCATGGGCACACCCTGCTATCTGCCGGACGCATCTTTGGTGTAGACAAATAAACTATGGACATCCCTCCCCACACCCACCATTGTGCACCACCCCGTGGAGTGTGTGTGTGTGTGTGTGTGTGTGTGTGTGTGTGTGTTATTTGAACCCAAGTCTGCGGCCTGTTACGTAATGTGATAAGAATGCGACTGCCACCCCTGCCGCTGCTGTAGTCCCTTTTGGGGTCAGGTTCTGGCTGGGGATGTGAGTCCTGTGGCCTGGGCTCGATTTGCATAATTTGCGAAAACAAAAGTCCAGCAATTCGAATTGAATTTTTACATTAGTGAGTGCTCCCTGTACTCGAATTTGTCACGCTCACAGAAGAAGAACTGGAGAACCCAGAGAACTGAAAACTGAGCAGAATATCTACGAGTATGTCTGCTTATGCATAACAAAATCTGACAAATAGCCGAGATTTCCGTCGGCTTACGGTTGGAGGTTTTTCGGTTTTAGGGTTTTACGATTTACCTGAGCAGCGAGCCATGTCCTGGCAGAGATTTCTGTCTGCCATTGTTGGCAGAGGGGTGACCAGAGCCGGGAAGAATGACTCACTTCATGCGTAAATTGGAGTGGACATTTGAAGAGTTTCCTTTTGTTGGCGACCTGCCAGAGCAGAGCGGAGCCGCCTGCTAATTGCCACAAAACTTTTGTGCCCTGTGTTCTGTGTCCTGTCCCCTGTGTCCAGCCGTGGAGCAGAGAAAGGGCCACTGAAGGCCTTGGTGGTGTGGGGCGGGCGGGCGGGTAGGTAGAGAATGGTGGAAGTATCGGGGAATTGTGTGTCACACAAAATGCGCAACATTGAAGCATCCGCCAAAGGAATTTCCTGCTGACATTTTTTAATTTTACACTCGACTGACTGGATGGATGGCCGGGGATGCTCTAGTTCACTCGCACTCGCACTCGCACTCGTGGCTGTGGTTGTGGCTGTGGATGTGGGACTCCCCCTGGATTCCCCCTGGATTACATCAGATTATACGAAGAGGGATATGAGGACGAATATAAATATTTCTCCCACCTTTCCCGTATATCGTATACATGTCGGATGATGCGAGAGTGGAGGAGAAGGACGATGACTGGATAAAGGTACATTTCCATGTGGCATCATTGCAATTGCATTTCGAAGAGTGCTCACCCAATGACGACAGCACTCCTAACGAGTTCGCTGATCAATCAGCCGGCAGCAGACGCAGGTCCTGTTGCTGCCATCATACAAAGCTATCGATTTTAATCAGCGATACTTGTTTAAGGCTGTCAAAGCTTAATTTCCAACATGTGATTTCAGCTTCGCTTGCCCTCCGCTTGCAACGGGAAATCATTCTACAAGCAGTGCGCCGCCCTGAAGCTGCGCAAATCGATCAAGCAGTGTTCCTTGAGTAAGCGATCAAGCGGTGTGTAGCTGGTCCGCAAGCAGTGCTCTTGGTTGATTTTTCAACTTGACAAACGCTGATCAAGCAGTTCATAGAGTAAACCTGAAGTAAACCAAGGCAACCAAGTGACTCAGAATACAATGAAACTTTTAATTTCTGAACAGTTTCCAGTTTGCATCGACTCCGCAGTTGCACAGTCCTCAAAGCCATGCAAATTGAGGCTTCCTTTCGCTCTCATTCCGATAATTATGCCGTGATCCGAATCGGCTGACTGCCTCCTGCCCCTGTTGCTGCTTGTGCACTGTACACATTTGCATAAGGGCCAACCCCAATGCCATTCCCCTTTCCCTTTCGCCATCCGTCTTCTGCTTTGTACATAAGTTTTCAAAGTTGTCTGTCTGCAGCATCAGCATGTTTCAAGGCCCTCTCGCCTGTGCACTCATTGAATGTTATGGAAGTCATTTGCATATTTGTTGTTTATGTTGAAAACAAGATTTCGTTATTAACTTTGCTTAATTTGTTTGCCGATGAAAATGGAAATGAAAACGAGAGCGAGCACTAGAGAGAGTGAGATAACTGCGGGAAACGAAAGCGAATTGAGCCATCGAAGAAGCAGAAAAAAAACAAGGAAAGGAAAATGCTGTTGACCGAAGCGGTTTCCTCGCCTCAATGGATTTTGGATTTGTTTACTCTCATCCCTTGGGTTAAGGGCTCTTATTAATTGCAATTTGGATTGTGCACCCCCAAGCCCCCAGACCGCAACCCCAAAACTCAATCCCATCATCATTCCAGACAACTCCTTGAGCAGCAAAACGAGAGCAACAAAGAGCCCGGGACCAAGAGGAAGCCATAAATAATGCCAAGTACTGTCTGCTTTCGCTCCGACTGCACGACTGTCCGTCCCAAAACGGAGTGGACAAGAAATTTGTGTTCCACTTAATTGCTGTGGAATGGGGACGAGCATAAGGCCAGGAAGGTCTGGATTGGGTTGGGTTGGGTTGGGTTGGGTTGGGTGATGGCATGCCAGATAAGATTGCGAATGAAATGTTCAAGTGGAAATTTTAGTTTGCATAAATTATGCGGCAAACGTGAAGACTGACCCCAAGTCAAGATACATTTACCCGCTGCCATCTTAGTCGAGAAAGGAAAGCATTTAAACGTATAACCAATCCTTGCATTAATTTGTCTTATCCATCGATAATTGTACAATGAATCCTTCATTTAGATATATGTAAAATCACATGTGCATTGACAAATACATTCCTAAGGGTACAATTTGTTCAAGGAACACTTTCGCATAACCCGTTGAGGGTATTACAGACATCGACTTGTGAATGTTCTTTTGATTATGGCTTGGGTTCGGGTGTCTTCCTCTGTTCAGACCACTTGTATCATATTATCCATCTGACTCTCTCTCTCTCTCTCTGTCTCTCTCTTCCCTCTCCGTTCTCTCTCTCTCTCTTGCTGACACACTTGTCTGTCCGTGGGGCCTGTCTCGACGCCCGTCCTGTACCCATTGCCCTCTTGAGTTGGGTCGCATTCGACATTCGACTTTCCCTTTTCCCTTTTCGCCGTTTCGTCGAGTGCTTTTTGTTTCGATTGGGCTTGGTTCTGCACATTCGCGCACATCCGCATACATCCGCACACATCCGCATGTCGGATGTTGCTTTGTTTGTCGAACTAACTGGCGTTTCCGTATGCTGGCCTGCCGTGGCGTCCGTCCACCTGCTCCTGGACTCCATTTTGCGGCTCATTGTGATTGGATCAGATTCGTTCTTGGTCGCCTCCACACTCTGCTAATTGTCGGGCTAGGAGCATCATCATCAGCATCGCTTGTATTATCATGATCGTTATCATCATCATAAGCTGGAAACCAATTTCCGCTCATCCAAAGCAATAAAACTTTAGCCTCAGCAGCAGATCCACTCCGATGCCGAAGTTCAGGCCAAAAACTTCAGGCGCCTGGACTTGAACTGCAGGCTGCAAAAACGGCCTCAGATAATGGCCGCATGGGCATGCAACAAGAAAAAGCATGCAACAGTGGAGCAGCAGCAGCAGCAGCAGCAGCAGCAGCAACCCTGAAAAACTTTTGACCAGAGCAAAAAGTTGATTTCCAAGTAACCCCACGACGCGACGTCCTGCTCTTGGACTTGTCGAAGATTCCGCAAAAACTTGCAGCATACACTGCGGCATGCCCCCGACAAAAAAGGAGAGAAAGAGGCAACCAACAACCAACCAAAACCAAAATAAATGGTTGCCAAAAGGGTGGTGGGTGGGTGGTTGGTCTGGGAAAAAAAAACTTTGCCGACTTTTGCGGAAGAAAGTAAAAACGATGCCTCCACTCGCACTGACAGTCCACTGTCAAAACTTTTTTGATTATCTTAATTGCGATTACGGGACCCTCAGCAAAACCGCCTAAAAAAAAAAGATCCCCAAGAAAATCGAGCCAACAACAACAAAAAAGGAGAAGGAAGTAGAAACCCACCCAATATGCGTGCGTAACCCCAAACGGAGAGCGGCGGACAGACAGACAGTCAAATAGTCGGGAGACTACAATATACAATCGAGGAGGGAGTACACCAAGGGCTGGGGTAAGTGTCTGGAAAGAAAGCAGACAGACAGACAGACAGACAGATAGAAAGCGGGGTGAAATTAACAAGATTGAGCCCCATCTCCCCCCCAGCCACAACTTGGGCTGTGTGTATCTTTGTATCTGTAACTGTGGCAGGCAATGAAAGAAAATTGGGCTATCAAATGGAGGAAAAACGGGCAACCGCTTGGCTCAAGGATGGAAAAGTTTATCTTTTTTTTGGGGACGTTTCCTTCAGCTCAGTGGACAAAAGTCCACTGCAATTACACTCGATTCCCCAGTCCCCCAAAGGACCACCGCCGATAATCACAATTCGAAAATAATAATAATAATAGTTTTCTTTGGACTTTTTTCTTTTGATTAGCGCTGTGGCACACTGGGAGCTGGGACACACTCACGCGCATGCATGGATCTCTTTGAATGGTGAACGATGGTGGGGGAGGGAGGGAGGCCTAAAAGTATTCTCCATAAAGCCAATCGGCAGATCAGTATGAGCAAAATAAGCTGCTATTGATATTAGAAGTGAAAGCAAGTGGCGCCGCAAAGCTTGCACTGGATTTTAATTGCTCTCAGCCGGCACTCGGCTCAATGGCCAAATCAACATTTCATGCCATGCCATAGGCGCCCCATGCCCATGCCCCATGCTGCTGCTTTCATGCTCGCTCATAAAGTGCCTCAATTGAGTCAGCCAGCGGAAATATTTGCACGCACACACACAAACAAAGATACAGATACTTTTACGAAAATAGAGATAGAAAGAGAGAGAGAGAGGAAGAGCCAAGAGCAAGAGCAAGAGAGGTGGAGGAGAGGTGAGTGCTCACAAAACCATGAAATGCTTTCGGGCCACAAAATTTTGTGCTGCTTCAGCATCAAATCAACAAACGAATATAAACCAAAACTCGAATTATTATTATGATTACTATGAGTATTAGCTGTGGGCCACATACAGACATATATTTATACATATGTATCTATACATACACCTATGTACATATGTGGCAGTGCATATTGGGCCAGATGTGTCTGGTTTGGCAGTGCGTTTTGTGTGCACTCTGCTGGATTTTGTACCCTTTTAATTTTTTGCCTCAACCTTGGAATAGTTTGGCCTTGACCAGTGGTTTGCCAGCGAAGTGTTCTCCAGCTGCAGCAACTTCATAGCTGCCACTTGCCACAATTTCCAGGGGTATGTTAAGCCTCGACCCTCAAAGCGAGTTTTTCTTTTACGCTTTTTTCCCGCTTGTGTTTGTGCAAATTTTGCACTAGCTTCTCCTACAGCGAAGCGGTTGGGGGGCTGGCTGGTGTTGGGAAAGCATTTTCATGTCATGGCATCGACAGAGCAGCGAATGAGCCGCAAACATAAATGCAGCTCAAACAACCAGCTGCGCCAAGCACACGCACACATGAGGCATGCAAAATCTGTGCGAGGGGGTTCCATTCCATTCGTTCCAATATCACAACAAGTAGGCGAGAAACGGAATTGAGTTACAAGCTTTCAGGCACGGAATGGAATCGAGCTGCTAAGCAAGGAATGGAGTGGAATGGTATCGTTAGCAATGTGTTCTTTTATGGAAAGTTTAGAGCGGAACCTGGTGGCAGTGGAGTTCAGAGAGTCATTGACTCACGGTAGAGCTCTGAAGATATCCCAATGCTTAGCGGTAGTTCGAATGGATGATCGCATGCCACGCCATGCCGCAGACTCACCTCTGGCTGAACGAGCGAGAGAAATGACAGGATAAACCACTTTGCGCCGGGCGGGGCCGGGCCGGGCTAGACCAGAGGCCGACTCTCGCCATGCCCCAACGCTTTATGCAAATAATGGGCGCAATATGTCATTGGGTTGCCGCCTGCCGAGCCACCGACTGACAGCTCAGATGAAGTGTCGCTGACAGAACGCGAATGCGGCTGTGGCTGCGGCTGCGACTGCGGATACGGATGCCAGAATCGGTATGTGGCATGATGGATCAAACAGGCAGATACTCCCAACCACATATGTACATACGTATCTACTGTATGTACAATATGTACATTCGGAGCATCCACAGCACATGGATGTGTGAACATAAAATGTATAAAATATTGGCTGTCTACACGAATGCTAGGCATGAGGGCAAGACACCAAACCGAACAGATCCGGGGAATTCAATTTATATGCAAATTATATGCAAGGCATCAGAAGCAAAAACCTCGAAACGAAGTATACCGGTCCCCAACCCCAACCAAAATTCAGGACGGAGAGCTCTCGAAGCAGAGCCGAAAAGTGACTGTAAGTGTAACTGGAGGGCCGTTCGACTATGGGGATTTTAATTATATTTATTATTAAAAATGTAATTATGTAAAAAGAAAGCAAGCGCACACGCACACACACTGACAATAAATACATATTCAATCCAATTAGTAAGACTCAAAGCTCAAGACTCATCGCTCAGGTGAAGTATCGTATGCCCTCGGCGGAGTCGTCCCTCACATCATAGCTCGATGGACGGTACACGGTGGGCTCCTTACTGTTTCCATAGCTCTTCTTGCAGGGCCTTTCAGTTGCCTCCTCGGACTCGGCTGGGTACGGCTCGGTGTACTCCTCCTCCTCTTCCTGCTCCTCCTCCTCGGGATAGCCCAGAGTGGTCTGCTCTGTCTCCTCTTCGGGGTAGCCGTAGCAACAGGGTCTACGCGTTGGCTTGCGCTTTTTGCTGGCCTTATTGGCCAGCTTGTCCAGCTTGTTCTCTTTCTTGGTCTCGAAGAAGCTGAGCTCCTTCTCCTTCTTCTCCTCCCACCACTGCTTAAACTTCTCCCACTCGTCCAGCTTCTTCTCCTTCTTGGCATCCTCCTTTTCGCTGAACAAATTGAGGAAATCAAGCTTCTTCAGCAGCTCCTTCTCCTTCTTGCCCTCCAGCCAGCTCAGTTCCTTCTCCTTCTTCTCCTCCAGCTTCTCCACGAGACTCTCCAGCTTCGGCAGCTTCACCAGCCACCCATGGCAGGTCTGCAGTGCTACAAGAAGGCGCAAAGAGCAATGAGATATTGTCGCGTATCCGTAGCGTCCCTGTGCCACTTACCTACGAAGGCCACCAGCAGCAGCATCAGTTGTTGGCCAAATCTAAGCATGTTCTCTTGGATCTCACTCGCTCCGTTTCGACTTCTGTCTGGTCCAAGCCAATGTCTTGGCTACTTATAACCCGAAAGAACAACCGAACCTGCCGACCACAGCACTGTAGCTCCGAGCACGTGCCCAACATATGATAAGCACGTGCATTCGTTCGGCAATCTGTCAAGCTCGCGGCATATTTGGGGACTGCCATGATACCCGTCGTACCCAAAGTCGTACAGGGCTCGGTTCAATGCACTGACCTCAGACCCATAGCCATACCCATACCCATACCCATACCCATACCCTGGCTTCAGGATTGTCTCTGGATTCTGTTAGGATTCTGTTATCCTTTGGACTCCTCTGGAAACTCTCTGGGTTTTCTCAGAGTTATTTCTACGTTCTCTTTGGGTTCATCTGGATTCTTTCTCTATGGGTCTTTTGTGACGTCCCGTTGGGTGCTGCAAGCATCCTCTTTGCCTTCCACTGGTGACTTATGCCACGCTCTTGGTTTCCCCTCTGGAGTCTCACTGTATTCTCTATGGCTTCACCCTATCTTCTCGCTGGCCTCCCCCCTGACCAGCTGTCACTCTGATTAGTCAGTGCATTATTCCTAATGTGGGGTCGACAGGGCCAGGGACTTTTGGCCACATTTGCCAAGATTTGTAACCCTGGACTTCAGAGCAGTCGCTACTAATTGACTTGGCTGTGGGTCATTATCATGGCTAGAGTGGTTGTCCGGCTTAGGACATGAATGGCATGTGTTGAAAGTGGAAGTTAAATTGTATTTGCTTAGTGCGCCTCGTGCACACGCGAATCGCTGAAGGTGGCGGTGGGGTGTGTCAGGAGCCAGCGACAGGGACAGGGCCAGGAGTCCTGTGTGTTTTTGTGTGGGTGTTAGTGTTGAACAAACAGTTTGCTAAATTAATTGCACACCAACTGTTTATTCGTCTGTTTCTCCGTTTGTTTTATGAGTTTTTCCTCCCTCCGTCGACTGATGCTCGCTCCCCGCACTCACTTTCTCTCTCTCAATGGTTGTTCCTTGTTAGGTGCAGGTGAGCCTTGTTACTTGGCACTCGTTACTGTTCCATTTTACTCGCTACTTGATTTTTATTTGCTATTTTTTCTTGCATCCCTTTCATACATGACGAAGGTGGAAACATTTATGGTTCATAGTAGCAGTTGTTCACTGTACTGAGCTCTGCTCTCATCGCACCATTAGTGATCTCGCTTTTGTCACGCTCATTGATAGTGCGAGTTAGTCCGGCTGCTTTATGGCATTTCTAGTCGCAGTTTCTAAGTGTTTCTCCATCGATTCCCCCCCCGAGTTTCTTAACTTAACGACACAGAAAAGCGAAGAGCTAAAATATTCGTGTAATTAATATCAAAATATACATGCAAAAATAACAACTTTTGAAAAGTTTCCTCAGTCTCGTTGTCCCACTATTGGGAAATGCGCACATTGTGGATGTTGCCCAGATCGAGGGGCAGACCAGGCTGCGGCTCCAGCACGCTATTGGCCAGAACATCATCGTACTCCTCGCTCAGATCACTGCTGATCGTGGTGGTTCTTGCTGTGGTGGTTGTAGTGGTGGTCGTATTCGCAGGACCCTCGGTTGTGGTTGTGCGGCGACGCGGCTTCCTGCCCCTGCGGCCACCCCGACGACCCTTGCGCAGTCTACGCGACTGTGTGCCGAACGAGTTCGTCCTGCCGTAAAGGATGCCAGGGTATGGTTCCATTGTGTACACGGTGTAGGCCAGCGGTGTGGTGCTTGTTGTGCTCGTCGAGCTCGTGGTACTCGTTGTTACACGGGTACTCGTTGTTGTATCTGCTGCAGTCGTTGAATCTGTTGCACTCGTTGTGTCTGTACTGTTTGAAGCTTCTGTGGTTATCGATGACTGTGTGCTTGTTGTGGGTTGTTGTGTGGTTGTTGTTGTTGTTCGTTCTGTTGTTATAAGCGCCTCTGTGGTTGTGCTCGGCGGTGTGGTTGTGGTTGTGGTTCGTTCTGTGGTTATGAGTGGTTCTGTGGTTGTGATCGGCAGTGTTGTTGTAGTTGTGTCTTGTGTGGCTGTGGTTGTATCTGGTGCGATGGTTGTAGTTGTGTTCGGTGCGATGGTTGTGGTTGTGTCTGGTGCGATGGTTGTGGTTGTGTTCGGCTCGATGGTTGTGGTTGTATCTGGTGTGATGGTTGTTGTTGCTGTGTTTGCTGCGATGGTTGTAGTTGTGTCTTGTGTGGCTGTTGTTGTGGTTTCTGTCGGCAGTGTGGTTGAAGTGTCATTTACAGTGTTTGCCGTTGTTGTTGTCAGAGTTGTGGCTGTGGATGATGCTTGTGTGGTGGATGTGGTTGAAGTGACTGTTGTTGTTGTTGTTGAGGACGTGTCAGATGTTTCGGTGGTGATAGCAGGCTCCGTGGTTGTCCCTGACGGGTCTAGTGTGGTGGTCTCAGTGTCTGCAGCGGCTTCGGCAGCTGCAATCACCTCACTAATATTGATCGTGATCGTCTCGTTGATGCGCGTCCCGTTTGTCGTCTGCAGCGTGTTGTTCGAGCTGACAATCGTGGCCAGAAACGTGGAGTTCTGGGCAGCACACAGCTGACAGGCTGTGGGGGAAGAAGACACCATCAGATTTCGGATCGCAATGGTGGCAATCAATTAGCTGAAGCACACGCACGGCGGCCACTAATTACCTAATGTTGTCACCACAACGAGTGCAATTAAATGTCTACGTGTCACCGGCATCGTCAGAGTGTGCTTGAAGTCTATTCCCGTCGAACAGTTTTCCGTTTCGTTTCCTTAATTAGCCTGCGGGTTCGGTGGGGTTTGGGGACTGCTGCTGCTGCCGTCTCTCGTGTGTGTCTTAGGGTGTAGTGCTCTATAAATTTGGTTAATTGAACTGATTTTCAGAGTCCGCATCTCGTTCATTTTTATATTGATGCCAACACACAAGCCACGTCCGGAAACGTGTGGTCCGTACGTGCGATTCCCGATTAACTTATCATGTCTTTTCCCCCCTTCCCGATGCCAATCTACCAATTGTCGATGCTGCTGCCACAAAGCTCCCACTCTCTCAATCTTCGCTTACTCTTCATCTCCATCTTCACTCACTCTTGCTCTCGTTGATGACGTTTTGGCCAGCCGTCCAGCTGATGCCGGAAGCTGCATTCACTTGTTGCCCTAGTTTGCATATGTCTGCTTGGCGGTTGATTGCCCCGGCCCCCTATGTCTATCTGTCTATCTGTCTATCTGTCTGCCGGATGCATTTGCACATTTGCATTCGATTGGACCGCTGTACGGTTCAGTCACGTAAACTTGGCCAACATCTAGAGCAGAATATACAAAAAAAAACATTTCGATTGCTCAATGTACCAGAGGCAGCGGCAGACCCATCTATCTTCAAGGGAATAGAGTTCCCTGATGGTCCCGAAAAGCATAATTTTGTTCAGTTAAGAGCCTGTTCCTGCAAATTGTTGTAAAGCTAAAAATTTAGCTGTTATTAAGTGTTGTGTTTCCATTTTGTTCAACATAAATCAGTTCTACAAAATGAACGAAATCTTTACTACCCATTTTTAGCCACTTTCTGCATAGAATCTTCACTGAGTGTGACGGAAAGAAACCCAAAAAAAAAATATAAACTTGTATGATAAATAACCTAACTTAAAATTCAACATTTTTTAATCCTTTTTGCATACAGTCAAAAAATTTAATGTACTTTGTTACGCGAATTTACATTGGTTTCCATAAAGCTTAAATGGTTTTTGAGCCTGTGTCACAAAATTGAACAAATCTGCGAATTGAGTCATTTCCATCTGCACAACACTGAAATAAGACAAATTCAAATTGTATTTGCATGTTTTTAATGTGTAAACCATTACCGTTTTGTTGTATTAAGTCAGCAGAAGCGCAATTACGAGATTATGAGGTAATACAGGGTCCAGGCCGTGTTTGGGAAAATAGTCAAACATTTTGTATTTGATAGTTCAACATTTTACAAAGACTTTGCAGCTGGACAAACTTGCTTATGGGAGACAATAAAAATAATTAAAAATATGAATCGCACAAAAAAATCAACAAATTTTAATGGTTGTCCACAGCAAAGTTAATTAAGTTAAATTTGGTTAATTTTCAATATATGTACGACAATGGTTTTTTTTACTTTAAATGTTTTTTTGTTTTGGCATGTACATTTAGTGGGAAACGTATACATAGATCCACCTTGCGCAAAACAATAGCAATTAAAAGTGCAACTTTTCCTCATTAAGCCCCCCATTAATGTCCTTAATTGCAAAAAAAAAGAAGGAAGGAACAAAATCGGCAGTCCGTCAGATATTATGGCAACCGATTAGCTGGGATAACTAGCGACAAATGTGATGGAAATGGTTTAAATGTCGCCCATAAAAAAAGACAGAGAGTTTTAATTAAGTATTTACATGACGTTCCTCCCCTCACCGCCTCCTCATTGACCACTAAAATCGGAAAACTATAATTATTTAATGTGAACGTAAACGTGACGAGAGCTTAATGAGTATTGTAATGAAAGCAAAGCCACAAAAGAGAGACAGAGAGCGTGGGGGGTGTTGATGGAGAGTGAGAGTAAAAAAATAGACAGTTCAGTGAGCTGTAGAGCTGCACTTGTAAAAAGGAAGAGCTAACACCTCTATGGAATTGATGCAACGAAATACTTTAATGTTTTTACAGTCCAGATCTGGCCTCTGACGTATGTGGGAGAGCCTACCCCCTTGCGCCGACCATGCCCCACACACATAATAAGCCATAGAGCACGCTCTCCAGATTTGTCGGGTGTCGTACGTGCTCTAAGCGGTCCGACAGTTCTACAGCGAATGGGTATAAAAGCGGCTGGCTGTTCTTTCAGCTAACAAACAGTTCGATAACTTCATTCGGTCTCAACATGTTCAACAAAACGATCCTCGCAGCCCTCATCCTGTGCGGTGAGTAGCACGAAAATATTTCATTGAAATCCGGCTAAAATTTCCCTTCAACTTGCAGCCTGCTACCTGAGCGCCATCCAAGCTCGTCCCCAACTGGATCTGGTCCAACCAGTCGTGGGAGGAGTTGCTCAAGGAGCCACCCAAGGAGCACTGGGCACACCTCTTGCACTGGTCACCGGGCTGGCCAAGACCGCTACTGGGGGTGCTGGCGGTTCCCTCCCACTGCCCGGACTCTCGCAGATTCCTCTCGGTGGATAAAGTCAACATACAAACTTTAAATAATTCTGCACTTAATGCATAAATCTGTCAATTTCTCTGAGCAACATTTTGTGTAACTATTTTGTACTAGAAACTGTGTACATTTTGAAATTAAATGAATTATATTGAGCATTGAACATATATATTTGTGGAATTATTCATGGGGGCTGGGTTTATTTAGCTTCAAGAAAATTAAGAAAGAGCCGAATCAGAATGTTTTGTTTATTGTTTATTTTTTTAAACATGCAAGAAATTCCAAAAGTTCCACTAAAAGTTGTTGAAATAGGTTCCAATATTTGTGGATGTCGAAATTCTAGAGACTGAAATGCATGTCTGATCTCTCCGCAGGCCCAATTCCAATTGAAGGCCCATCAATTCTTGCCTCAAACCCTATCTATGCTACGTGTACTGGCCAAAGCCTGACACGCACGTAGGACCTCATATGGATTATGGATTCGCGACTATTTATGGAAGGCCACTGCCTGCGTAGAGCTCAGTTTACGCTGCAAGTATGTCCGGCCAAGTAGTAGTTACGCTCATGGCTGCGCTCTGTGGTAAGTGCTCGGTTCTTTGTGTGGCCAGGAGTTCACTATTTTTAGCCTTTAACCTTTGTGCAGTGCTTTTGCCGTTGGCCTGGTGCATGCCCAGCCATACTACGCGGCCGGAGGCAGCGATGACTCGTCGTGAGATCATTAAGGACTTTGTGGCCAGAGTGCAGGCCCTGATAATCGAATTGATAGAGAAACTAAAGGCGCTCAGTGCCCTCAGCTAGCAGACACAGTACAAATAAAGGACATGGATAAATATACACTGTGTAAAAAAAAGAAAATCCATAATAAAGTGGGAGAAAAACGTTGAAGGAAGTGAAGTGTTCCCATGATGGATAATCAAGCGCTCGTCCGCGGCTAATGAACATCCCTTTAGTGCTGTTTGGGGTTACCCCAAATGTGTCCTGGGTCACCATTCCGCCTGTGCCATTGCGGTGACTGTACTTTGTTCAATGGAGGTCAAATGCCAACCGGGGATAGCCCCAAAATTATGCCACAACCAAAAACACACGCACACACACACACACACACACACACACACACACACACACACACACGAGAGAAAAGTGTGTGTTGGGTGGGAAAATCTTAACGAAATTTCTCACGTTTGCCATAATTACGAGCAAAATACGTGACATGTGTGTTGACGGTGATATTTACCATCAGGGCCCTGCTCTGTGGTGCGGTTTAACTTTGGGTTAGCTAACAGCCACGCCCCCCAATATACGTAGCGGAGTGGAGCGTAGCTGGTGCCGAGTTGTAAATGGTAATAATACCAATAAAAATCTGTGTACAACCACCCCTCGACCTAGAGCCTCAACCCGAAAGCTAGAGCTCAACATCAATGCGATCTAACGATGTAATTCATAAAAATCTCTTGAACAAATGTTTGTGACTCCTGGTCCGTGACTCGAGGCCAGTGTTAGAGTTAGAGCGAGAGTGAGACTGAGAGCGAGTCACCGCATTAATAATGGTCTGGGGATTGCGATTGCGATTGCGGGCCTGTGTGTGTTGTGGTGCCTTTTTCCATATCCTTTTGAATAATTCAGGCAGAGCTGAATCTTGGTTGGGTTTGCTGCTTCTTAAAGTGAACTTTTGGCAGTCGCCAAAGACGGAGAGATAGAGGGAGAGAGTGCGTGGCGTGATTGAATTGCTGCCTGATTGACAGTTGACAGTTGAAATTGATTTGGCTGCGAATATGTCATGCGGCACTCCATGATGCTGCACGGTGGTTGAAACAATCCATACCCATCCATCCATCCATCCAGCTATCCCATCCATCTAGCCATCGATTGAAGGCAGAAGCCAGAATCAGAAAGCTTCGAGATCTGCTGCGCAAACAGCAACATTTATTAATCCCACAAGTGCAGGCGTGCATAAGTATCGGGCAAATGGATTAGAAATTTTTATGTGCACTTGGGTATCGACATTTGGTGTTGCCGATGTGCGGATGTTTTCAAAAGGATTTCTGACTGACTGGCACACCCAACAGGAACCCAAAAACTCTCCCCTACCCCATGGCCCACCATCCAAGGTTACCTCAAATCTTTTGCTATTTAATTAAGTTGGATGGACCACGCCCGCCCATGGGGTTGGGGAGTGTCTGGGTGGTGAGTGCTAGCATATGGACCTCCATCCACCATCAACCCATCCTCTCATTCGACTTGCATCCATCCACACACTGCCATTTGCTGCCATACTTGTGTGACAGTTAATGAACTTCTGTCACTCGCTCGTGGCAGGGCGCCGCCCCTCTTTGTTCTTCGCTAATCAAAGATACTCCCGGACAAGCGGCACTCTCGTCCTCCGTGCTGGGTATGTGAGCAGCATTTCGATGCGGTGACTTGACTGGGGATGCAGTCAATTAATTGATGGATGATGTGCATAATGAAAAGCGAAGCGCCACAATTGTGCTGGGAGTGTCAACTTTTATTAAAAACTTCCAGTGGCCAAACAAAAAGGAGAAACTTTTGGGGCTCTTAAGATCATCTTTGGCCTGTTCCTTGTTCAACAAAGTCTACTCCTTCTCAGCAGTTGGAGCTCTGTTCATTCTGATTCAGTTTCAGTTTCAGTTTCAGTTACAGCTTCAATGTCAGTTGAAGTTTCAAGTGAGCGAGTCGCAGGATATATGCACATATGTCCTTTGGGGATGTGGAAAGTCAATCGAAGGTTGGACACAAAATGCTCGACGAGCATTGATTGCTTTGACAAATCTGAGGCACGTGTAATTTCATTACAATACCCGAATCGGCCCCGGCTCGAGATTACCACAAAAGGCAACAGCCCAGACTCGGGGAATAGAATCCCCAAAGTGAACGAAGGACAGGAGGCAATGTCTCTTTTTGTGTGTCTTTGTGTCTGTGAGTGTGTATGGAAAATTAAATTCAATTGTGTGACAAGTTAATCCTATTTCTCATCTCCCAACTTTTATTTAAGCTTCATTCTTTATGCATTACATGCGAGAGAGCAAGTGCTGGGGATGCTTTCCTAGCGACTCTGGCAGTCAATCAATCAGTTCGTCAGTCAGTTAGTCAGTCAGTCCGAGAGTCAGTCGGCGAGCAGCGTCATAGGCTGTCAAAAATGTTTGATATGTTGCCTGTCCGTGTTCGTGTCTGCGTTCGTTGGCTGAAGGGTTGCTGTAGCTGTTGCTGCCATTACCCCCCAGGGGGGTTGGAGTTCCATCAGACCCTCAAACCCTCTCCCTCTCCCTCTCCCTCTCACTCTCTGTACGGCAACACTTCATTAAACGCATAAAGCAATAAAATGTGCTCTCGATGTACAAAACAAAGGCTGCCATCCCCATCTACGCGTTCCCATCGACTTTCTGACAGGCTTGACGGTTGCCTGCTAATGGGAGTGCCAGCAGCCAGCAGCCAGCAGCCAGGACCCAGGACCAGGAGAAGCGACCCAAAAGGGGAGAGACTGTCTGTCTGCTCACTGACTGAAGCGACTTCTGAGACATCTCTCCTGATTGATACCCAAGAGCAATGGAATCCATGCAACACTCCCCAGAACTGCCACATAATCGAGGGAGTGAATTTTCATATCCAAATTAATAGAGCAAATGCAATTTTTAATAGACTAGCCGGCACAATATGTTGGTATCTTTATCAATCAAATTGCCCATTGAGCTGGAAAGTTGTACGAGAATGTGCGTGTGCCCCAACCCATCAAACTCCATCCTGCCGGACCTCGCCTCGCCTTGCCTCGTCCAAATATAGAAGAGCAATAGATAGCTTCGATAGCTTTAGGTGTCGCCCTGTCCCCGTTTACCAGTGTATCGCAGCGATCGCAAAATCCAGGTTCCACACAAACAGACTGTCGCCACCGTCCGAGTAGTAGTTGATGCCAAAGTTTCGATGGCGTAACCTTGGCAGACTCAGGACCAAACGCTGCGCATTGTTCTGATAAATCTGCTCTAACTGTTGCATGCTCAGCTCCATTAGAATATCCTGTGATGGCATCCTCAATGTCTTCCTCCAGGCGGGCGCCCATCATTAGCCGCTCCATAAGGAGCTCGAATGGGTCCATGTTTTTGTGGCTTTTGATTATGGTTTGGTTCGATTTGGCAACAACCGCCCAAAATTGTGAAAATCCCTTCCGAAAGAAGCCAAAATTGTGGCCGTGCCGGGCCCGGCTGAGTCAGTGTAAGGAATATGCTGCTGTGATTGAGGATAACCAGGAAGGTATTTAGTTTTCTCTACACTCGATCCACTCTGTGTCCTCCTTGAGCACACTCGATGCATATTTAATTAAACTTTCACCTTGTCAGGGGACGCGTCCAAAGCACTTTGGTCTCTCGCTTCAATCACCCGCTGATAGGGTGTGTGGTGGAGGCCGTGGATGCTGCTGATGATGTTGACAATGTTGATGATGATGATGATGATGAGGACGTTGGGCTCTGTGCAAATCATGTTGTTGAGGGACCTGTCCTGGTCCCCTGTCCATGTCCATGTCCTCAGGAATACTTAAAAGCAACACGACAGGCTATAATTAAATCAGTTTTAATTAATGCAAAAAGCGAAATTTCAAAAGACGTCGCTAGACTTTCAGACATGGAAAACAGAAAACAGAAAACAGAAAACAGAAAACAAAACGAAGGATGAAGGACACACTGAGACCCGTACCCGGACACACAGAACCGTGCCCGATGTTTTTGGGGAAGAATGAAGTAAGCCGCACACGGGTTTCCTTCCGGTTGTCAGGGGGCCGGCGCACCTCCCCCCGACATTTTGTTGTCGCATAATTACAACTCAATTGTAATCCAATTTTGGGCAGGCATATAAATCCGATTCAGGCCGTCGCTGCTACGACATTGGGTGGGTGCGGGGCAGACGTCACTGGTGTCTGTGTCAACTTTTTCGGTGTCAAATAAATAAACTTTTGACAGTCGGCAGACAGGCCAGCGGGGTGCACCCCCCCCCCCCCCCCCCCCCCCCCCNCCCCCTTTTGCTGTACAGGAAATGTAAATTAGTAAACGGGCATTCATTTTTGGAGGGATCGGGGGACATGGCATCAATGGCTTAATGGAAATGTCCAATTCACTCGCTCCTCCAGCTCCAAGCGGCACGCTTCTCCTCCCTGCTCCTAGTGCTCCTCGTGCTCCTCTCTCCATCCATTCCCATTCCCATTCCGATTCTCCCTCTTTCTGCCCATGTGGCACTTCAACTCTTGATAACTGCAAATTAGTTGCACATGCTGCCGCATGGCCCACAACTCAAAACAAGACGTGTTTGCACTAATTTGGCCAAAATCAACAGCTGTGTGTACATGTGCTACCCTCCGCCTCCCCCTCACCATCCCCATGCCCGTACCCCTCCCTCCACTCCACACGTCTCGGCTTCATCTGTGTGACTGCAGGAGAAAACTCATCATAACTTTCTTATCAAAAACTTATTCCAAGCGCCGAGATACCCATAACACAGGCATAAGAGCAACAGCGCCCTGGCCAAGAAAACACAGTGAGAGCGTGGGTGGGGAGGGGAGGCAGCAAGGCAAGGAAAGGAAAGGAAAGGAAAGGAAAGAAAGGCCCAGCTACGAGTCGGTGGTTTTTATATTGTGATTTGCGACAGAGCGAACTCACAAATACACTGCAAGTACACGCAAATATATTAGGTCCTTGAGATGTTTTTAGGCCCTCCATTTATTGAATATTTCCCCAAGACAAAGCGTCTCCTTTTAGTTGAAAAAGTCTTGGAAGAAAGAGCACTCATGGCCAGCAGACACCCTGAATGCCACTAAGAATACTCATGAATACTTGCGGCAAGTACTCAACTTTGAAACCCTTTTGGGTTAAAAGTCCACAGAAATAACCTCTGGCAGGGTATGCAAGAAGTGAGCAAAACTTCAAGGCGAAAAACTAAAATGAAAGCAGAAAAATTGCCTAGGAAACTTGTTATAATTACACACACACACATGTGGGGCATGCGTCAGCCTGACTCACTGGCTTGACTGACTAACTGACTGAGAGAGGAGGAGCAGCGGATGAGAATGAGAGGATGAGGATGAGAATTAATGGAGGAGCCTCACTGGCATGGCATGGCATGCATGAGCAGGCAACATATGTTGGACTTTGGCGCAAAACTTTTGCGAGTTTTGGACGCGTCCTCTTGGACCACCTTGGCTGCCCGCTGCCCGCTGGCTGCCACTACCTTCGACTGGCCTACCCACACACCAAATGGCACAGGAGCAGCTGGAGTAAGAGTGTGTGGAACGTGTGCGCTTTGTGTTTGAGTAAACGCACAGTTTAGGCCCAGAATGCAACAGCTGCGGCACCCTGTGCCTCCCGAACCCATTCTAAGTTCTAGCAAGCAGACAAAGAGAGAGGGAGAGATAATTATTATATGGATTGAGGGACACTCGAGGGCTCCCCAAATTACTATTTGTTAGTCTCAATCAAGAAACATTAGACAAACATTCGATGGACGATCAGCGAGAGTTTTAATCACTCGAAAGCCACCAGACTCAATGGCAGATCACAGCCAAAAGCTAAAGATCTGCCAAGCTCATGACATGGCACATGGAAAACACACTCCACTCGGCCTCATTTGTGAGCTACCTACGGTGTTTTTGGTGACAATGAAAGGGCTTCCCAAGCAATCAGCGCCCCTGCCACATGAGGCCATGCGATGAAGCCCGAAACTTTCCGGGGACCCTGGGACCCTGGGACCTTGGGCAGCGGGAAGGAAGGAGGCACTGGGTGTACTGGGATTTGTTAACGAAGGCCCAGATGCAGCAACAGCACGAACCCCCAGCGAAATACAAAGGGTAGAACACAACAAAAAAATGTAGGAAACTCAGCCGAAAAAGAATGGGAGAGAAGTAAAACTTTTTTTCTAGTTTTTTTGTTTTTGGCAACTTTGTCGTCATCTTTGTCCTTGCAAAAATAATGCCTAAAAACGGTTTGGCACAGCAACAGCAGCAGCAGCAGCAGCAAAAACAACAGCAACAACAAACAAGGATGCAAGAAAAAGAGGAATAAATATGGCAATGAAATGGGTTTTTCCCCGCCATACGCGGAGGCGTAGTGGCTGGGGTTTCGTCTGGGCCTCAGAGCCGTTGTAGTTGGAGCCGGAGTCGCAGCCAGAGTCGGAGGGGCAAGATGCAAGAGGCATGTTGCTCGCAAATGCGGGACACGTACTTGCGCTATAATTATTTCGTACGTGAGCACGTGAGCCCGCCGAAAAGACAATGAGAGAGCAGCGTCTGGGGGGGTTGGGCTACGTCTGGGGGCGAGTGGCGTCGTCTACGGCCGTAAGACGTCAGAGTCTTAAGGTTAGCATACATCAGAGCGTCGGCTTGACTCCTTCGCTCCCGGCTTTAAGTCAACATTGTAGCAGAGGTCTGCCAACTGGCAACTGGCAACTGGCGTCCGGAGATGAAGATGAGAGATGCGAGATGTGCGCTGGCCGCATAGGGAGCCCTGCAGCCTTGCAGTACTCCGCAACACGTGGCTCGACAGCTCGACAGGAAGACAGGACGACACAACATATCAAAATATTTACGGTGCAGCTTATGGCAATGCTACAGCTCCATTTCCTTCATTTCCAGTCTCCCTACCACCCAGGGGGCGGCACATGGCACACAATTTTCCAGAGGCGCAGCTGCATTCAAACGTCGCCTCGCCTACGTGCGGCTTTTCCCATTTGTTTTTCCGCGTTTTTCTCTTTTTTTTATTGTTGCTTATTTTTTTGCAATGCCACATGTACATGGGTTGTGTCCATCTCTACAGAAACGGAGCGTAAGAGCAGGGGAAATAGATGGAGAGAAGCGCACTTAAACGAACTAATAAACTTGATTATTGAGCGGGAATTGCCTCCACTTCTGCCTCCTGCCCGCTGTGCCTGCAGGCGCAATTTTGTCCACACTTTGGTTACACTTTGGATGCCAATGAACTTTGGAATAGATGACTCATGCAGAGACGAGAGACCCAATTAATGAACTGTTTTCCTCCATTCAGCAACAACCCATCCATGGCATCATCAGCAGCATCATCAGCATCAGGCGGCGACCTCATGGCGCTTAATACTCATAAAAGTCACACAAAGTAAATAAGTTTGATTATGAGCAAAAAAATATAAAGGAAAACATATAAAAGGACACCGTCAAAAGGGACACCAGTAGCTGGAGCTGGCGCTGGAGCTGGAGCTGGCAGCAGCAACAGGACTGACTGCCCTGCCCCCCTGTGCAGATCCTGGCTTTGGCAGTTGTCACCGCTGGAGTAATTAACATTCACAATGAAAATGAAAACGAGTCAACTGTGGAGCTTTGGCGGGAGCTGCTGGGTGGCCAACGCCATCCCTCAGTCTTTTCTGCTGTCCCGCTCTGGTTTGGTTTGGTCTGGTCTGGTCTGGTTTGGTCCGATCGGGTTCTCTTTTGCTCTTGTAAAAGTTTTTAATAACCCCGCAACAACAAACACGGCAACGGGACAGGACGAAGGACAACCCCGGGATGGGACACACACAATGCAGTGCGGAGAGCGGAGAGCGGAGAGCCAACCGCCAACAGCCACAATAATGACACACAAAACTTTGACAATGTAGTCGTGCGTGCTGCTGCCTTTCCTTCCGCACCCCGACAAACCCCGTCCACCACCCACCGAGCAACCATCCGCTCAGCCTTACAGCAGCTCCCATACGCCATTCCGCCACCATTCCGCCACCATCCGCCGCTATCCGTCGTGGCGTGGCCAACGGAAAAGGATTTCTGCCACAACGAAAACAGCAATGAAAGCCACAAAATGTTGCCCGTAGCAGTAGACAGAGATGGCAATCGCATACGCAACATCAAATTGCTGACCGCACACCCACACACACACATGCACACAGATGAGTTTTTGGGGGCGTTGCTGGCGTGTCCACTTCAATGGATATTCAATCGCAATGCGAGTGCAACAATTGAAGCGGTTTTAAAATCAACGAACGCGGCTTATTACGCACACAGACGCACACAAGCAGCCACAACCAACCCACTGGACCACCCACACTGGAACACACACGGGAACACCCACTGAAGCAACCAGGCATTGAATCATCGAATAAATAAAATAAATGTCAAATTGAAATTGACTTGCTGTGACAGAGACATTCCAAAGTCTGCAGCAGGACTCTCCAGTTGAGGACTCCGAGGTGTGATGCACAGGTCCAGGTCCAGGTCCACCCTCCAGCATATCCCGATCCAGATGGGAATGCATAAGTGCCGCAGCATCTCTCTATGGTCAGCTTTTCACACTGCGACCAATTAAAATTGGATTCGATTAGCCCTCAAGTGAAGGGCAGTCTAATTAAGTGAGCAGAGAACGAGAAGCAGCCCCAGAGAGCTCGGCAGAGTTCAGCAAACTCTCAGCATGGACACAACAAGATGAACACATTTCGAGGCAATAAGAGAGCGGTCAGACATGGGGAACATTGTAATAATAATTATGCATATTTTTGGTCTCCATTTCAAGATGAGAACCCGATTCTGCCACTTGCATATCTCAACTACTCTCACCAAGACCTATTCCATAAACCATAAGAAGTGATTAAATCTTTTTCTTATGTTATGTTAAAAATAGAATGAAGATAATTTTAACCTAAATTATTATAATCTAGAAAAAATCTAATAATTTTACAACTTTCATTTCAACAATCAAAGTTAATGCTGAGAAAAAAGAACAGAATTTCCATCTTTGAAGACTTTGATAATTGTTTCCACACCACGCTTGGAAGGAACTCAAGGAAATTGTTATTTTTGGGGCCAGGCACCGGCACCGGCACCGGCACCGGCACCGGCACCCAGACTCTCAGACTCGCAGTTTGTGCCCACTGACAGATTCGTTCAGTCGATTACAATGGACTCACCCCGGCCTATGGGAGCCGTAATCAAAGTGTCGTTTACCATAGCAGGCGACACCTGGCCAGATTAACTCCGGATAATGCCTGCAGGGTGTGTCTTGGGTCTTTCTTTGGCGTTTCTTTCTTTTCGATTTTGGCAACGCTTTAAGGCAGGGCTTTGATCCGCCCGAGAGTGCGCGGCGAGGCACTAATAAGATTTTAAAGAGCATTTATGAAACAAAAGAGGCAGGGGCAGGGACTGTACTGCACAAATCAAGTGAAAAATGGTAAATGGGGGAATAGCAGCAAGCCCACACCCTACGCTACCCTACCCACCAGACGCGTCTAATTTTATTAATGTTGCCAATTTTCAACGGGTGGCAAGGCCATCGCACAGCCAGGTAAGTGCCCCAAGGGGTGCGTGGGTGCGTGGGTGCGGGTGGGTTCCTGGTTCCTGGTTCCTGGTTGTAGCAATAAATGTGCTGCTTACGCGCGCAATTAAATATGAAATATTTAAGAGCAAGCCGACCAAAGGAGCACCAGAAAAGGAGGCCAGGAGGGCATGGAATACTCGTAGATTGGGAGGCTTGGGGTTGCTGGTACTCCTCCTTTGGTTGGCTGATTGCGTTGCAGCTAATTAATAATTTTTAGGCAATTCAGCAAAATGCCGGAGCAAGGCTGAGGCTGCTGCTGCTGGCATCTCAGGTGCGGAGCAAACTTGCGGCTCGACTTGGCTCCAGTTGAGACTTGATTAAGTTGCTTTTTAATGAAGTTCAAAGTGATTTCACTTGCAATTAATACACCTCCAGCCTCCACAGGGCCTGCCATTCGCCGGCAGTCTCCTGCGTGGACAAACAATGGGGAGAAACCCTCCCCCTCCCCGCCGGGCGCCCTCACCAATGATTGATGTGGCGGGTGTGAAAGCCCTGGGGCAAACTTCAGGGGAAACTATTTCCCGATGCTCCTCGTCGATTAGCTGACAGGCAATCCACCAGCAAAGGGCAGCACGGTTGAGGCTGAATGGAGGGGTGTTGGGTGGATAAGAGTGAGGCACAATAATTTCTCAATAAATACCATCGAAACTCATAAATTTGTAATTAAAAGAAGAGCCTAAACGTTGATTTCAACGCTTGAAATGCAGACTCAAGTAGGGGGCAACCTCCATGCCAAATGATCAGCTAGAATGTCACGCAGAATACCACCAAGTACTGTTGAAT
The DNA here is from genome assembly GCF_900245975.1 of Drosophila guanche. NCBI lineage: Eukaryota > Metazoa > Arthropoda > Insecta > Diptera > Drosophilidae > Drosophila > Drosophila guanche. Next base: position 691,999 of record NW_022995760.1, read on the forward strand.
GCTTTTGTTGAATCATTTCCAATGAAAGTTAGACCCCAAGAGGCTGGTCGAAAGGCAGTCACTGACTCTTGATAGAGGGCCAAGATTGCCGGAAGATCATCTACAAAATGGAAATAGAAACGCAGCTGCCTCCCAACCCCAATCCCATTCCCAATCCCAGCTCGACACTTATCCTCAACGACAACTAATTGCAGCTGCAGCAAAATGGCCGGAGGCGTCACTGTCCGGGGGGGGGGGGGGGGGGGGGAGAGGGGGGCGGGGGGAGTGGGGGCAACCGAACCCCCCAAGAGCAAAAAAATAGCCATAAACGTGGAGGACCGACGGGGCGAGAGGGAGCA
>NW_022995760.1:692991-700534 GCF_900245975.1 Drosophila guanche
AGCAGGAGGGAGCAGGAGAAGTGGGAGGGGGCCAGCAAAACATTTTTGCGGTTGAGTTTCTTTTAGCAGAGAGCGAGCCACCGAGTGGAGTGGCTGACAATTATTTACAGTCGAAAGTTTTGCCAAGTTGCCGGGCGGCACAAATGAAGTTGCTGTTGCTGGTGGAGCGGCTGGAGGACATGCTGTCAGGACATGCGAACATGTGTAGTCGAAGCGGTGTCCAAGTTATGGCATGCGGCAGAGTGGCAGTGGGACGAGGAGCTCTAGCAGGAGAAGAGACAATTGCAGAAATTATGCAACTGTTGTGGTGGAAGCCACAGGACAGCACTTCTTGTTGTCAACCTGGATGCCAGAGTTCCACAGAGAGTCTCCAGCTTCAGCTTCTGCTTGGAGTTCTGCTGCTTCTCCTGCTCCTCAGCTCCTTCTGCTATCCTTGCAGACAATTAAGCAAGGACAATGCCAGGCAGCAGCTTTATAAATGCTCATGCATGCACACAGAAACCGAAGGACTCGACCCCGCCCCTTAGAACTGGGACAGGCAGACACCTGACGCTTGCCTTCCTCGGTCGCCCGCCGCCTGTCTACAGGATGGTCTTCCAGGATGTGTTAAGCCAGAGAACCATTGAAGTTCATTGCCGAAAGTTGTCGCAACCCCAAGCCATGTCTGTCCTGTCCGCATCCTACATCGTACATCCGTTTTCTATGGAAGCAGGAAGCCCGGTAGCCAGCATAATGCCATATCCATGAACGCAATTTGCCATTGCTGCCAGTGGAATCCTTTTGGCCCAAAGCCGAAACTGAAACTCCAGCTAAAGCTGAAGCTGAAGCTGAAACCCTGCTGCCTGCAGCATGTGGCAAATTACAAAGAATTCCATGATTTACCTAATTGCAGCATCTGCCTTGGCTCCACCCCCACAATCACTATTCCCATTCGCCCAACCCCCTACAGAATATCCCCGAAAAAAGAATCAACATTTACGTGCCCTCCTTCAGTATTTATTCTGGCTTAATGGGTCAGATCGCTGTATGCCCCTTCTTCTCTGGCTGCTTGGGCTGCGGGGCAGGGCAGGCACGCGCTGGCATTATCCAGCTGAGGATCCTGTTCCGCTGGGACGGATCACGGGCCAGCATTCGCTCGCCCCGTCGAATGGCAGCCTTGTGCACCCAGCGCATCAGCTCCTGGCCGAAGTTGGTGCGGCGCTCATATCTGTTGGGATAACTGCCCTCGTACGTCGTATACGAGCGGACTGTATATCCTGCAAAGCCGAAAGACAGAAGTAAATTATGGGTCGAAGAGATCCACGCGCACCACTCACCAACTACAAGAATTTGGGTAATTTGACCAAGAAAAGATTTCCGGCTCGACGACATGCTGCTGAAGTTAAATTAAACTCTAAAGATGTAAAGAATTTTGGGAGCGATCGAAACGAGTCCTGATGTTGTGTGTGTGATGTGAATGTTGGAATGAAAAATATGCGCTTGCCACGTCTCCATTTGTGAACATCTTTCAAAAAGTCATAGGTAAGTCAAGCTGTGAATGTAAACACCTGGACAGCTAGATTATTTCTGTAGACTAGCTAATGGTACAAATATCTATGCAAGACCACCGACAAAGCTGACAGCAAACCGAGAGAGCAGTGAGTAGAAAGCAAAGGCTCAATCACAAGAGCGAGAGTCAAGGACGCCACTCAAAGAATTCTCGCTGCTCGCTTAATATTACTTAAAGAAACCATTTAATTATACTTCAAACTTATCAGTCATATTCATTCAATAATCATTAATTTAAGCTATTTATTTACACGAAAATCGAACAGTTTTACTCGAACCACACAAAGAATAAAAAGATCTTTTTGTGTACCTTCCATATGGTTTATCTATTGTTGCTCTAATGTATAATTTCTGCACTACTTTTTGGGGGGAACGCATCACTCCAATTCGCTGGGTCTCCTGCTCTGGCTCGACGGCAACCTGTGCCTGAAAGTGGGAGCGGTGTCTGTGCCCGGCTCTACTCCCTCTTCGGCAGGCTCTTGAGCCCTTGAGCGCCGCTCGAGCAGCCGTTGTTCATCCGAGTCCGAGGCTCCAGCTGTTCCATAGGAGATTGAAGCATGCGGACTGCTGGTATCCAGGCGTACGGAGACAGATCGCTGGACCCGCGTGCCCGAGGTTCCGTCTCTAGATGTCTTCTGCTGTGGCGCCGAGCTGCTCATGGCCCGCCGCTCGCTGGGGTCCAGGCAATCGGTGACCACCGAGTAGCAATGGTCCTTGATCCGCAGATAGCCGTAGATGAGGGCATCGTTGAGAGCGACCGTGATCTGTCGCTTTAACTCCTCGTCGCAGCGATCCAGGCGCTCGGCCACACCCTCAACGATCTCTTGCTGTGTCAGCGGACGATCGGCATCGGCGATCACCCGCAAGATGTTGCTAAATAGTTGGGGGATCAGCTTACGCTTTGGCGGTCGATTGTAGCCCCTCGTCAGCATCCTACCAGTGGGGAGACCCAGCGAAACGGAAACGGGAAATGGAGAAGTTTATTGCCTGAAACTCAAATCGAAAGTTTTTGCCTGTATTGAGGAGTGACACTTGCCTCTCAGATGTATGGATGCGAGGTGGAGATGGCTTGTCTCTCACCTCCATTGTAAATTAAAGAACTCTCTCCGTTGTCTCTGTGTGTGTTTCGGTGAGCCAAAGTTAGTCCACAGTCGAGCCCCAAAAAGTTTCGTCTCCGTCTTTAAGCCCTTTGTGGCCCACTCCCAGTCACCTTTCTTGGCGGTTTCCATTTCGATTCGTTTGGCCAGCAACAAACTCAATCGTTGATGGAATCGTCTCAGCTTTACCCTGTACTAGAAATGGGGGAAAAGGAAGGAGGAAATATCTTCCTTGGGCACTTTTTGACAAAGAAAGTGAAACATATTTGTCTTGCGGATTTTAGTTGGTATCGTCATGGTCGTTTCCGCCTGATTATGCGAGACAGTATCTGCTCCAGACAGTCAGTTAGTCAGTCACAGGGGCTGTCGAGACGGCTGGCTGGCTGGAGGGTGGCAGGGGGTAGGCAGCCAGACAGGCAGACGAGTATCGATTTGCAGTTAAAGTTGGCCATCCCACATCTCACATCCCACATCCTCCTCTCTGGCTGTTGCTGCTTCTGCTGCGGATGTTTCTGTTGCGGATGGTGCGGATGCTGCGGGTAAGCGGATAAGTATGGGTAATCAAGTACAAATGCGGGGGAACGATTCTACCCGATGCCCCCGCTGTCCCGCTGTCCCGCTGCCGATGACGATGACGACATGGGCACGGGCACAAGAAAGGATCTGCGACAGGCGCTTCAGAATTTGCATAGGGCAGCCAGTAAGAAGACGGGACGGGGGGGAAGGCCATCATTGTTATTGTCCTTTGCCACTGCTACTGCTGATGCTGCTGCTGCTGCTGCTGCTGTTGTTGTGTCTGGCACGTGTCGCAAGGAATTTAGATAGCAGGAAGTTTCACATTGACTGGGGGGTGGTCGGTGCACAGTGCATAACACAATAACCGCAGCCTGATTGAAATCTTCTCGAGTGCAATCGCATTAATCGCACAGCGAGGGCAGGCCCATTAGTTGCCCAAAAACTCGCAACAGCTAAGTATTCAGCTGCAGTCGGTTTCGGCACGCTGGCACTCACATGTATTCTACGTATGCACAGACAACAGACACGAAGCCAAAAACGTTTCTTGCTTCTCTGCCGCTGCGGCAGCCGATTAATTGTGCATGGGGTCACACGAAGTTGTTTCTCTGCCGCTGCGGCCGAAGCCACTCGAAGCTCTTGCGCGGTGCGTGTGCCGACTGCACTGCCCAAAATGTGTGCAGAGACAACGACGCTGCCGGCCGCTGATCTACAGGGCAGGGTTATTTCAGCGCAATTTATGCTCTCTGCGCTGCTGCTGTGAAAGTGTAAGCCAGTAGCAAGAATCAATAATCCTAAGACTTACACAAGGCTTATACTAGCATCAAATTAAGATCCGCAAATTAATTTATTTCGCTGTAGAAATTTGCCATAAACGACAAGTGTGATTCTGCTTGGGAGTTGCATTCCAAAATGGGAACATTAAATAATCCTGCGAGTATATGGGCACTTACAGGCACTGCCACTGAATATAGCGAGCTTTTGCACACCAAAAAGGGCCGCAACATAATTGGCGGCGAATTCCCAATTACTTTTGCCCCATCAAATCCTTTACTGTCATTGTCAGGTAATTCCCAACCGCGCAGCTGTCGAGTCTAAGTTGCAGATTGGAGCCAGTCCCAGTCCAGTCCCAGTGCCCGTGCAAGTCCCAATCCCAATGCTGACGGGGTGGCGAAACTTTTGTTTCATTTCCATTTCGCTTGATACTCACGTATTTTTTGTCTCAATGTCAGAGATGGACTCGGAGGCGGAGACAGAGACTGGAATTTTCTGGGGGTGGGGTGGCGGCAGTGTTAATTATGACTGACAGTGTTGGCAAGCGCTACACATTCCAGCACTTGGACAGCAGCAGCCAGTGACTGGCGCAGCAAACTTATGGCTAATCCGGCGCTAGTGATTAGGCCCGGCTCCAAATGAGGGCGACTGGCAACAATTAAAGCCAGCTAAAGCCAGTTGTGGCCCGGCCTGGCCTGGAGAAAGTTCGTCCACACAGAGCACCCTTCAGTGCAATTAACTGAAACTTTTGTGGCAGCCCAAGCCCCACTACGGCACCCGTACCAGCACAGTTGGAAGGCATGAGTGGGGAGTGATGCAAGAATTATGACTCCAAGTCAGGCAAACGGAGAGACGGAGAGCGAGAGAGCGAGAGAGCATCCTGTCCGCACGCACACACACACACATGAAAAATAATTTATTTTACGATTAGCGGGAAATGTAATGGCCAATCCCAGACCCAACCACCACAATCAGGCCATCAGATCGGACTATTCCCTGGCCGGCGATGCGTGTAAGTGGCCGGGCGGCGTTTCCGGCTGGTCAACCGAGTCAAGAAACTGCACAGCATTCAAGGAGTAGAGTATTGGACATTAATGGCGACGCTGTCGTCAGCGATTTCCATTCATAACCATTCATGTGTCGCCAGCGGAAGTCCCTCAAACCTTGAACTGCCACAACAAACAAGCAAACAGCAAAGAGACGCTATCGATCGTCGAAATCTCAAGTGAAATGAATCAGAAAAAAGAGACGCGGAACAATCCCACGGATCCCAAGCAGCACGAACTGTTGCAGTGTAAGTATTTGGTGTCCAATGGATTCACCCACACATATCGCAGGCATCTTTTTGCAGTCTGCAGAAAGTTTCTAACATCATTTGCGAGTTGGCTAAACTTTCTTGGTGTGAATGAAATCGATCCTCTGGCTGACCACACAAATAATAATAACAATCCAGCATTCGCAACGTAATAAGCGGACTCTAAGCGGAAAAGTTTTTATGATTTTTATTAGTTTCGTCTCGCGAGTGTATGGCATGCTGGGAATTGAGTGGAGCTGCCAAGATGTTGTGTTGTCCATCGAATCGCTGTTGAGATTTATCAACGCCACACGCAATGCTGGAGGGAAGAAGATTGCTTCAAGCTGAGCTGCGGAGATGGTCAGCGTACGATGGGCCCACCCCTCCGTTGGGCGTTACTAATCTAATTTGCAGTTATTGGCCGCCAGATTACGCCAGATCCCTTTCCGCACAGGCACATGTGTGTATCGCGTGCTGTGCTCACTCCCACTCCCACTCCCACTCGCAGTCCCCCTACGGATTGCCTATAATTTGGCACACAGTGTGCAAGCGGATGCCGCATTAGCATCTTGGGGGGGCCCAAGCACACACATCCAACAGCCTGGCTCTACCATTAGTCGAAGCTGTGTGCAAGTGCAAAACATAATGAAAATGATGTCAGTTTGATAAGATTTTGCCGCTGGGCGTGTGTGTGCCAGTGCCAGTGCCAGTGCCAGTGTTCCTGTCGCCTGTCGCCTCTCTGCATCTGTGCCTTCCACATCTGTATCTCTGTAGCTCCATTGTTGTGCGGCCTTCCTCCTGTTGTACGAGTACGAGCACGAGTATGTGGGTGCTCACTCGCATGTTATGAGAAAAGTTTCCCTGCTTAAAGATGTTTCAATGGGGAATGCTAAATGGGAAATGGAAAACTTCGCATCGCACCGCATGCTCCTGAACGGCGAGAGTGGGCTTGTTCTACATTCGCACTAAGTGTGCCCCACACCCACACATGGTTGGGTGTGTGTCTTGTTAGTTGGAAGAACAAATCTCAGAGAAGTAGTATGCTATGACAATTGGTCAGGGTGGCCGCTGACAAGGGGAACGACTTCCATCACAACTTGATGGTGACTCATATCGCCACAGTATGCGGCATCTACATGTGCATTCTCTGTAGTATTTACAGCAGCTCTCACACCACAGCTCTGAGCTCATTGCTCTACGCTATTGAGGTAAGAATTGAGGAACTGTTGCAGTATCTGCTCCTGAACATTGTTTGTACAACACTTTAATGGGGATCGGGATCAGGGTTTGTACGCACCGCATAACAGGCTGTGGATGCGAGCAACAATGGCCACGCATCCGCATGTCCTGCCTGGGCTGCGTCTCTCACATCAGGCCGCAGCAAACACTCCAAACACGTCCAATCAGCCAGACCACTGCAACGCCTGCCGAGCCAGCCTGCCTGCCTTCCTGTCACTCCTGCTGCCCAGATGGTACCACTAGCGCGTTCACCATTGTTGTGCTCCTATCAGAATAACCCAACCGTCAGACTGCCAGCTCAGCAGCCGGCAGACGGCAGACGGCAGCTGACAACGCCTATCAAATTAAGCAAAACAAAATTGCATTATGGCGAAAGTTGCAACCAGTGCACAAAGCACAGACCATGCCCCAGCCCCAGCACTGTTGGCCAACACACACACGAGCTTGTGCAGCATGCAGGGGGCGTGGCATGGCAGCGTCACCGAAATTATTCATTGCACAGTGCGGTCCAGACAATTTATGCTAATCAACATCAATCGATTTGCATGCCATGGGCCTGGGCCTGGGCCTGTGTCTGCCCGACCAAAAAGGATAAACGTCTGCCGTCTGCCTTCTCTCACTCTCACTCTCCAGCTCCTGTCCAACTCTATCCTGCTTATATAACTAGTCCTGATGCTACACCTATTCCTATTCCACATTGCATTCTGCCTGATCCTGTTCCAACTGGCCCGTTTCCACTGCCAGTTTATTCACTCTTCGCCCAGGAAAGTGCCTCCACTGTGTGTTATTTGGCTGCACTTTGGCTGCACCCTCTACACAAAACAGACAATCTAGTTTCCAAGGACTCAATTTCCGATTCCCAAAATCTGTATTTCATAATTTTATTCGTAATTATTAACGCTTTCCATGGAGTCTATTCGCTTATGCGAAGTTTTCCAACGAGCCAAACCGCATTCGCATCTTTCGACGAAAGCGACCCAGTGGAGCTGGGTTACTTCTGGTGCTGTTTATTGGGCGGTTCCGATGGCTGCGGTTCAATGGCTACCACCCAAAACAGTAACTCTTTGCCCCCCCCCCC